>NW_021271645.1:38238-99927 GCF_002162155.2 Triticum dicoccoides
AATTTATGGCTATCCTATTTTTAGGTGTTTCTGAGTGTTTTGAGACAGGTGCCATTATAGGAAGTTTTTTTTGACCCGTTTCCAGTTTTTGGGTCCGGGCAGTCAAAAAAAAAATTGGTCGAAAAAATTTCATGCCCATCCTGTCAGTTTGAGCTAAGAAGAGTTTTGAGACACTCGCCATTATAGTGATTTTTCACAAAAAAAAAAAAAGAAAAAAGAGCGAAAAAAAATTCAGAGTGTGCTTTCCCCTTGTTTACGTGCCGCGCCGTGATTTTGTTAGTGTTCTAGGCTCGCGTCTCTAGCACAGTCTAGCCTAGGACCAGCACAGTACCGTCGTTGAGCGTTTATTCAACTTTGCATCTCTGAATTGATTATTGCTGACCCTTTTTGCTACCATATTATAAGCCTTCCCAGCTCCACATACATCTACGTCGTGCGTTTGACTCTCCCTGGTAATCGCTCTATCCAAGCTTTGAGAGTTTTTGACTACAACGGTTGCCGATCACCGCCTGCTGCTGGGTAAGAACTGGTAAGAATTTGAGATTTGCTTGACGGATTTGTGACACCCACCACCACCACTTGTTCGTAGTCTGTAGGATCATATTCTTGTGTGTTTCTATTGCTGCTAACCATGCCAGGATCACAAGCCGACGAGATTGACTGGGAGAATTTATCGACCAAGGAGCTTCATGATAAGTTTCAGCAAATGATGACTGAACAGGTGCAAGATGTGCTGAACAATTTTGAAGAGGCCATGGAGAAGATCACTGGCCTTGAGAAGACGTTCGAAACAAAGCTCGATAACAAGTTTAATGAATTGCTCGCGCGTCTTCCACCACCACCACCCGCTGCACCTAACGCACCTCTCCAACAACAACAACAACGACTACCTCCACGTCGCGAAGCAGACCTCCGCCGAGCAAGCCGTGTTCCTCTTGCGTTTGGCCAAACTGTTGGTGCTGCTGTTGATACTTCTGTGGCTCCTGCTGCTGATGCGGAGGAGGATGATTATGTGGGAGATTATGAGGATGAGGTTGATCAAAATCAACACTACGTGCAGCCACCTGTACCGCCACCAGCAGGTCGACCTCAGGTATATATTCGTAATGATAGGCCTGCACCACCACCTCAGGTACGAGATGATGTCCATATTCCTAAACTGAAATTGAATATTCCACCATTTGAGGGTAGATATGTTCCTGATATATATCTTACTTGGGAGTTAGAAACTGAACAACGATTTACATGTTTACAATATCCTGAGGAGAGACGAGTTGCTGCTGCTGTTTGTGCTTTCAGTAGTTTTGCATGTGTATGGTGGTCTGAACATTGTAGATTATATCCTATTCCAACTACTTGGGCTGCTTTGAAAACTGCTATGCGTACGCGTTGGGTTCCACCATATTATCAACGTGAATTGCTTCAAAAATTGCAGCGTTTAAGACAAGGAAAAAATTCTGTAGAAGAATATTATCAGGAATTACAAACTGGCATGATTAGATGTGGTATTGTTGAGGAGAATGAAGCTATGCTTGCACGTTTTCTGGGTGGATTAAATAGAGAGATTCATACCATTCTAGACTATAAGGAGTATACTAATATCACTCGTTTATTCCATCTTGCTTGTAAAGCTGAACGTGAAGTGCAGGATCGACAAGCATTGGGGCGAACTAACTTTTCTGCAGGCCGACCTTCATCATGGACACCACGTGCATCTTCTACTTCAACTGCACCAGCACCTCCATCCGGTGCCACCTCCAGCCGTGATACAAGAAAACAGGCACAACCACCATTATCTGCCAAGAGCGCACCTGCGGGGCCTGCACAGCGTTCTTCTTCTTCCATGGCATCAACAGGGCACACAAGTGATATTATTTGTCGTCGTTGTAAGGGAGGAGGTCATTATGCGAGAGAATGCAAATCTCCGCGTGTGATGATTGCTACCGTGGATGGTGGATATGAGTCCGCTAGTGACTATGATGAGGAGACTTTGGCTCTTATTACACGTGAAGAACACGGTGGAGATGATTCTGATCATGAGACGCAATACATGGCTCCTGAAGACGCTGACAGGTATGAATGTTTAGTTGCTCAACGTGTTTTGAGTGTGCAGGTCACACAAGCTGAGCAAAATCAGAGGCACAATTTGTTCCATACCAAGGGAGTTGTGAAGGAACGTTCTGTGCGCGTCATCATAGACGGAGGGAGCTGCAACAACTTGGCTAGCATGGAGATGGTGGAGAAGCTTTCTCTCACCACAAGACCACATCCACATCCTTACTACATCCAATGGTTCAACAACAGCGGCAAGGTTAAGGTAACACGTACTGTTCGTGTGCATTTTAGTATCTCTACATATGCTGATTATGTTGATTGTGATGTGGTACCTATGCAAGCATGTTCCTTATTACTTGGTAGACCATGGCAATTTGATAAAAATTCTGTACACCATGGTCGAAACAATCACTATACTCTTGTTCATAAGGATAAAAATATTACTTTGCTTCCTATGACTCCTGATTCCATTTTGAAAGATGATATTAATAGAGCTAATAAAGCAAAACAGGAGACGAATAAGAGTGAAAATCAGATTGTGGCAAAAGAATTTGAGCAACAAATGAAGCCTAATAATAAACCATCTAGTGTTGCTTCTGAAATTAAATTGAAAAGTGCATGTTTATTTGCCACCAAATCTGATATTGATGAGCTAGATTTCAGCAAATCTGTTTGCTATGCTTTTGTGTGCAAAGAGGCATTATTTTCATTCGAGGACGTGCCTTCCTCTTTGCCTCCTGCTGTCACTAACATTTTGCAGGAGTTCGCTGACGTCTTTCCACAAGACGTGCCACCGGGATTACCGCCTATTCGAGGGATTGAGCATCAGATTGACTTAATTCCCGGTGCTTCACTGCCAAACCGGGCACCATACCGTACCAATCCAGAGGAGACGAAGGAGATTATGCGTCAAGTACAAGAGCTTCTCGACAAAGGTTATATACGCGAATCCCTTAGTCCTTGTGCTGTTCCTATTATTCTAGTGCCGAAGAAGGATGGTACATCACGTATGTGTGTTGATTGTAGAGGCATTAATAATATTACTATTCGTTATCGTCATCCTATTCCTAGGCTAGATGATATGCTTGATGAATTGAGTGGCTCTACAATATTCTCCAAAGTTGATTTACGTAGTGGATACCATCAAATTCGTATGAAATTGGGAGATGAATGGAAAACAGCATTCAAAACTAAGTTTGGATTATATGAGTGGTTAGTCATGCCTTTTGGGTTAACTAATGCACCTAGTACTTTCATGAGATTAATGAACGAAGTTTTACGTGCTTTCATTGGACGATTTGTGGTAGTTTACTTTGATGACATATTGATTTATAGCAGATCTTTGGAAGAACATTTGGAACATTTACGTGCTGTTTTTATTGCTCTACGGGATGCACGTTTGTTTGGTAACCTTGGGAAGTGCACCTTTTGCACCGACCGAGTATCTTTTCTTGGCTATGTTGTTACTCCACAGGGAATTGAAGTTGATAAAGCCAAGATTGAAGCTATTGAGAGTTGGCCGCAGCCCAAAACGGTCACACAAGTGAGGAGTTTTCTTGGCCTCGCTGGATTCTATAGGCGTTTTGTGAGAGATTTCAGCACCATTGCTGCACCTCTCAATGAGCTTACAAAGAAAGATGTGCCTTTTCTTTGGGGTACCGCACAGGAAGAAGCCTTCACGATATTGAAAGATAAGTTGACACATGCTCCTTTACTCCAACTTCCTGATTTTAATAAGACTTTTGAGCTTGAATGTGATGCTAGTGGAATTGGATTAGGAGGTGTGTTATTACAAGATGGCAAACCTGTTGCATACTTTTCTGAAAAATTGAGTGGGCCTAGTCTGAATTATTCTACTTATGATAAAGAATTATATGCTCTTGTTCGGACTTTAGAAACATGGCAACATTATTTATGGCCCAAAGAGTTTGTTATACATTCTGATCATGAATCTTTGAAACATATTAAAAGTCAAGCTAAACTGAATCGTAGACATGCTAAATGGGTTGAATTCATTGAGACTTTTCCTTATGTCATTAAACACAAGAAGGGAAAAGAAAATGTTATTGCTGATGCATTGTCTCGCCGCTATATGTGCATGATGCTGATTTTAAAGATGTAATGCAGAATTGTAAAGAAGGAAGAATGTGGAACAAGTTTGTCGTTAACGATGGATTTGTGTTTCGTGCTAACAAGCTATGCATTCCAGCTAGCTCCGTTCGTCTTTTGTTGTTGCAGGAGGCGCATGGAGG
This sequence comes from Triticum dicoccoides, assembly GCF_002162155.2. Lineage (NCBI taxonomy): Eukaryota > Viridiplantae > Streptophyta > Magnoliopsida > Poales > Poaceae > Triticum > Triticum dicoccoides. The sequence continues at coordinate 42,546 of NW_021271645.1, forward strand.
AGGATTAATGGGACACTTTGGCGTGAAGAAGACGGAGGACGTACTTGCTACACATTTCTTTTGGCCAAAGATGAGACGGGATGTTGAGCGTTTTATTGCTCGATGCACTACATGTCAAAAAGCTAAGTCACGACTCAATCCTCATGGTTTATATATGCCTTTGCCTGTACCTAGTGTTCCTTGGGAGGATATATCTATGGACTTTGTTTTAGGTTTACCTCGAACAAAGAAGGGGAGGGATAGCATATTTGTTGTCGTGGATAGATTCTCGAAAATGGCACACTTTATACCATGTCATAAAAGCGATGATGCTGTTAATGTTGCTGATTTGTTCTTTCGTGAAATTATTCGCTTGCATTTTAGTACTACTTGTCACCCCCAAACTGATGGACAAACTGAAGTAGTCAATAGAACGTTGTCTACTATGCTTAGGGCTGTTTTGAAGAATAATAAGAAAATGTGGGAGGAATGCTTGCCTCATATTGAATTTGCTTATAATCGTTCATTGCATTCTACTACTAAGATGTGCCCTTTTGAAGTTGTGTATGGTTTCCTACCTCGTGCACCTATTGATTTGTTGCCTCTTCCATCTTCGGAGAAGGTTAATTTTGATGCTAAACAACGTGCTGAATTGATTTTAAAAATGCATGAGTTAACTAAGGAAAACATTGAGCGTATGAATGCTAAATATAAACTTGCTGGAGATAAGGGTAGAAAACATGTTGTGTTTGCACCTGGAGATCTTGTTTGGTTACATTTGCGTAAGGATAGATTTCCTGATTTGCGCAAATCAAAGCTAATGCCACGTGCTGATGGTCCCTTTAAGGTGTTAGAGAAAATAAATGATAATGCATATAAACTTGAGCTGCCTGCAGATTTTGGGGTTAGTCCCACTTTGAACATTGCAGATTTGAAGCCTTATTTGGGTGAGGAAGATGAACTTCCGTCGAGGACGACTTCATTTCAAGAAGGGGAGGATGATGAGGACATCAATACAGTTGTTACACCCACAGCCCCTGCTGCTATACATACTGGACCAATTACTAGAGCTCGTGCACGCCAACTAAATTACCAGGTACTTTCGTTTCTTTGTAATGATTCTAATGTTCATGAGAATATGATGCTGCCTAAATTGGATACATTTGTTTTGCTTACAAATGAAGGGCCTAGCTTGGAGAAGGATGAACATTGGAGCAAGAACAAGCATGGAGATGATGGCATGCGCAAGGGGAACAAGAACGGAGTTACAAGTGATGATTTCAGGACTTTGAAGCCACCATAATGGGTGCATGAAGCCTTGGACGAAATATACAAGATGCCACTTCATAAATTTCGTCCCGAGGCTATTTTAGGTGCTGCGTCACCTTATTATTGGGCCAGGCCCATGTAATTTCGAAATACATAAGTATAGGCTATTTTTAGAGTCCGTATGTGTGGGGAAACAAGATATAGGGTTGATTTCGGACCCCTCCACCAAGGGCCACGAAATTCCCCCCTCTTCCTCCATATATACAGCCCTTAGGGCATCGTTTAGACTTTGGGATTTGTTTAGTTAAAAGTTTGCCTCCTGCTGTCACTAACATTTTGCAGGAGTTCGCTGACGTTTTTCCACAAGACGTGCCACCGGGATTACCGCCTATTCGAGGGATTGAGCATCAGATTGACTTAATTCCCGGTGCTTCACTGCCAAACCGTGCACCATACCGTACCAATCCAGAGGAGACGAAGGAGATTATGCGTCAAGTACAAGAGCTTCTCGACAAAGGTTATATACGCGAATCCCTTAGTCCTTGTGCTGTTCCTATTATTCTAGTGCCGAAAAAGGATGGTACATCACGTATGTGTGTTGATTGTAGAGGCATTAATAATATTACTATTCGTTATCGTCATCCTATTCCTAGGCTAGATGATATGCTTGATGAATTGAGTGGCTCTACAATATTCTCCAAAGTTGATTTGCGTAGTGGATACCATCAAATTCGTATGAAATTGGGAGATGAATGGAAAACAGCATTTAAAACTAAGTTTGGATTATATGAGTGGTTAGTCATGCCTTTTGGGTTAACTAATGCGCCTAGTACTTTCATGAGACTAATGAACGAAGTTTTACGTGCTTTCATTGGACGATTTGTGGTAGTCTATTTTGATGATATACTGATTTATAGCAGATCTTTGGAAGAACATTTGGAAAATTTACGTGCTGTTTTTATTGCTCTACGTGATGCACGTTTGTTTGGTAACCTTGGGAAGTGCACCTTTTGCACCGACCGAGTATCTTTTCTTGGCTATGTTGTTACTCCACGGGGAATTGAAGTTGACAAAGCCAAGATTGAAGCTATTGAGAGTTGGCCGCAGCCCAAAACGGTCACACAAGTGAGGAGTTTTCTTGGCCTCGCTGGATTCTATAGGCGTTTTGTGAGAGATTTCAGCACCATTGCTGCACCTCTCAATGAGCTTACAAAGAAAGATGCGCCTTTTCTTTGGGGAACCGCACAGGAAGAAGCCTTCACGGTATTGAAAGATAAGTTGACACATGCTCCTTTACTCCAACTTCCTGATTTTAATAAGACTTTTGAGCTTGAATGTGATGCTAGTGGAATTGGATTAGGAGGTGTGTTATTACAAGATGGCAAACCTGTTGCATACTTTTCTGAAAAATTGAGTGGGCCTAGTCTGAATTATTCTACTTATGATAAAGAATTATATGCTCTTGTTCGGACTTTAGAAACATGGCAACATTATTTATGGCCCAAAGAATTTGTTATACATTCTGATCATGAATCTTTGAAACATATTAAAAGTCAAGCTAAACTGAATCGTAGACATGCTAAATGGGTTGAATTCATTGAGACTTTCCCTTATGTCATTAAACACAAGAAGGGAAAAGAAAATGTTATTGCCGATGCATATGTGCATGATGCTGATTTTAAAGATGTAATGCATAATTGTAAAGAAGAAAGAATGTGGAACAAGTTTGTTATTAACGATGGATTTGTGTTTCGTGCTAACAAGCTATGCATTCCAGCTAGCTCCGTTCGTCTTTTGTTGTTGCAGGAGGCGCATGGAGGAGGATTAATGGGACACTTTGGCGTGAAGAAGACGGAGGACGTACTTGCTACACATTTCTTTTGGCCAAAGATGAGACGGGATGTTGAGCGTTTTATTGCTCGCTGCACTACATGTCAAAAAGCTAAGTCACGACTCAATCCTCATGGTTTATATATGCCTTTGCCTGTACCTAGTGTTCCTTGGGAGGATATATCTATGGACTTTGTTTTAGGTTTACCTCGAACAAAGAAGGGGAGGGATAGCATATTTGTTGTCGTGGATAGATTCTCGAAAATGGCACACTTTATACCATGTCATAAAAGCGATGATGCTGTTAATGTTGCTGATTTATTCTTTCATGAAATTATTTGCTTGCATGGTGTGCCAAATACTATTGTTTCAGATCGTGATACTAAATTTCTTAGCCACTTTTGGAGATGTTTATGGGCTAAGTTGGGGACTAAACTGCTTTTTAGTACTACTTGTCACCCCCAAACTGATGGACAAACTGAAGTAGTCAATAGAACGTTGTCTACTATGCTTAGGGCTGTTTTGAAGAATAATAAGAAAATGTGGGAGGAATGCTTGCCTCATATTGAATTTGCTTATAATCGTTCATTGCATTCTACTACTAAGATGTGCCCTTTTGAAGTTGTGTATGGTTTCCTACCTCGTGCACCTATTGATTTGTTGCCTCTTCCATCTTCGGAGAAGGTTAATTTTGATGCTAAACAACGTGCTGAATTGATTTTAAAAATGCATGAGTTAACTAAGGAAAACATTGAGCGTATGAATGCTAAATATAAACTTGCTGGAGATAAGGGTAGAAAACATGTTGTGTTTGCACCTGGAGATCTTGTTTGGTTACATTTGCGTAAGGATAGATTTCCTGATTTGCGCAAATCAAAGCTAATGCCACGTGCTGATGGTCCCTTTAAGGTGTTAGAGAAAATAAATGATAATGCATATAAACTTGAGCTGCCTGCAGATTTTGGGGTCAGTCCCACTTTTAACATTGCAGATTTGAAGCCTTATTTGGGTGAGGAAGATGAACTTCCGTCGAGGACGACTTCATTTCAAGAAGGGGAGGATGATGAGGACATCAATACAATTGTTACACCCACAGCCCCTGCTGCTATACATACTGGACCAATTACTAGAGCTCGTGCACGCCAACTAAATTACCAGGTACTTTCGTTTCTTGGTAATGATTCTAATGTTCATGAGAATATGATGCTGCCTAAATTGGATACATTTGTTTTGCTTACAAATGAAGGGCCTAGCTTGGAGAAGGATGAACATTGGAGCAAGAACAAGCATGGAGATGATGCCATGCGCAAGGGGAACAAGAACGGAGTTACAAGTGATGATTTCAGGACTTTGAAGCCACCATAATGGGTGCATGAAGCCTTGGACGAAATATACAAGATGCCACTTCATAAATTTCGTCCCGAGGCTGATGAGGACATGACTACCTTGGATATGACCAAAAATATTGCATATATGCATATTTGTCAGGTGATTTCTAGTCCAAACTATTCAATAATCTATTTATGTTATCCAGAACAAAAATACTTCACACACTTTTGTGTTTTGTCTAATTGCAGGTGTATGGGACATTTGTACAATCCACATATGAAGATAAGGAAGAAAGAGATGTTTATTTGCTGTCCAAAAAGTTCTCTCACGTCACTTTTGGCCCAAGAGAAGATAGAGTCCAAGTCTCTCACGTTCTGGATTCAGATTCGGACTGCACAGACACACCTGACTCAAAACGCACACAAGTTTTTCATACGGACTCCGAATTGGGTGATTCTTTTTTTGTTGGAAACTAGATTTCGTGCACTTTCCAACCCAAGTGGAATCACCTTCAAATTCGTCCGGAGCGTTGAGTTGTGGACGAAACAATCTGATGCTGCAGCAGAATCCGAGTCAAACTACAAGTCCAAAGGTGTTACATCACCTCCACTTGGGCCCATTGGCCTTGTACGACCTAGATTTAGTTTTAGGCTGCCTTGGGACGTCCTCCCACCTCCTTGGCCGCCACCCCTTGTGATGAGGACATCAATACAATTGTTACACCCACAGCCCCTGCTGCTATACATACTGGACCAATTACTAGAGCTCGTGCACGCCAACTAAATTACCAGGTACTTTCGTTTCTTGGTAATGATTCTAATGTTCATGAGAATATGATGCTGCCTAAATTGGATACATTTGTTTTGCTTACAAATGAAGGGCCTAGCTTGGAGAAGGATGAACATTGGAGCAAGAACAAGCATGGAGATGATGACATGCGCAAGGGGAACAAGAACGGAGTTACAAGTGATGATTTCAGGACTTTGAAGCCACCATAATGGGTGCATGAAGCCTTGGACGAAATATACAAGATGCCACTTCATAAATTTCGTCCCGAGGCTATTTTAGGTGCTGCGTCACCTTATTATTGGGCCAGGCCCATGTAATTTCGAAATACATAAGTTTAGGCTATTTTTAGAGTCTGTATGTGTGGGGAAACAAGAGATAGGGTTGATTTCGGACCCCTCCACCAAAGGCCACGAAATTCCCCCCTCTTCCTCCATATATACAGCCCTTAGGGCATCGTTCAGACTTTGGGTTTTGTTTAGATTAAAAGTTCGCCATAGCTGCAACTTCGCGTACTTCGTTTGTGTTCAACGACCAGACAAAGGCGTCACAGAACCCCACCTTGATCAATAAAGCTTTCATCTTATATTCGCAATATCCAGATTGCAATCTTAGTTTCTTGCTTGTTCTTCGTTTGCTCACAGGAAACAGACCCTCGTGGTCAGGTTGATCGTGCTCCGGCGTGGTCAATAACCTCTCGGAGTTGGTTTAGCGATTGCTAAGGCGCGACGTCCTCGCACGTTCGTAGTCGGATCGTCAAAGTCGACTTCCACCAAAGCGAAATCCACCATCTCATCGAAAGACGGGACACCTCCGCCTCTATCAATATGGAAGTGATGATTGTTGAAGGTTTTGGTACGCCTAGTACCGGCAAGAAAGTGAAACCCGAGGCCCCCGGCAAGGAAGCTGCCACGTGCACTGACTGTTGGAAAGCCGTTGCTGCCGAGAAAACCGGGATGGGTGATGGGCTGTATTGCAAGATTCATCGGACCAAGGGCCACAACCTTCAAGAGTGTCATTAGGTTGAGCAGCTTGTCGAGAAATAGAGAGCAGAGTATGAGAAGCGAGATAAGGAAAAGGGTCACAATCTTGCTAGCAGTAAGGGCCTTCTACCTCTTGAACATGCGTTGGTTTTCCCTTGAAGAGGAAAGGGTGATGCAGCAAAGTAGCATAAGTATTTCCCTAAGTCTTTGAGAACCAAGGTATCAATCCAGTAGGAGGTAACACGCAAGTTCCTAGTACCTTCACAAACAAACAAGAACCTCGCAACCAACGCGATAAAGGGGTTGTCAATCCCTTCAGGGTCACTTGCGAAAGTGAGATCTGATAGATATAATAAGATAAATATTTTTGGTATTTTTATTGTATAGCTTGGAAAATAAAGATTGCAAAATAAACAATGATATAAATAGCAAGTGGATAGGAAAATAATATAATGGAAAATAGACCCGAGGCCTTAGGTTTCACTAGTGGCTTCTCTCAAGATAGCAAATTCTACGGTGGGTGAACAAATTACTGTCGAGCAATTGATAGAAAAGCGCATAGTTATGAGAATATCTAGGCATGATGATGTATATAGGCATCATGTCCGTGACAAGTAGACCGAAATGATTCTGCATCTACTACTATTACTCCACACATCGACACCTATCCAGCATGCATCTAGAGTATTAAGTTCATAAGAACAGAGTAACGCATTAGGAAAGGTGACATGATGTAGAGGGATAAACTCAAGCAATATGATATAAACCCCATCTTTTTATCCTCGATGGCAACAATACAATACGTGCCTTACTGCCCGTCCTATCACTGGGAAAGGACACCGCAAGATTGAACCCAAAGCTAAGCACTTCACCCATTGCAAGATGGATTAATCTAGTAGGCCAAACCAAACTGATAATTCGAAGAGACTTGCAAAGATATTATATCATGCATAAAAGAATTCAGAGAAGAATCAAATATTGTTCATAGATAATCTTGATCATAAACCCACAATTCATCGGATCTCGACAAACACACCGCAAAAAGAATTACATCAAATATTGTTTATAGATAATCTTGATCATAAACCCAAAATTCATCGGATCTCGACAAACACACTTCAAAAAGAATTACATCAAATAGATCTCCAAGAGAATCGAGGAGAATTTTGTATTGAGTTCCAAAGAGAGAGAAGAAGCCATCTAGCTAATAACTATGGACCCGAAGGTCTATGGTGAACTACTCACACATCATCGGAGAGGCTATGTTGTTGATGTAGAAGCTCTCCGTGATCGATTCCCCCTCCGGCGGAGCACCGGAAAAGGCCCCAAGATGGGATCTCACGGGTACAGAAGGTTGCAGCGGTGGAAATAGGGTTTTGTGGTGCTCTTGGATGTTTTTGGGGTATATGAGTATATATATAGGCGAAAGAAGTAGGTCGGCGGAGCCACGAGGCGCCCACGAGTGTGGGGGGCGCGCCTACCCCCTAGGCACGCCCTCCTACCTCGTGGCCGCCTCATTTCTTCCTTGACGTCCTTTGGTTAGTAGGTTAGTCCCAAAAATAATATAAAAATGTATATTAAAGCCCATTAAACATCCAAAACAGATAATATAATAGCATGGAACAATAAAAAATTATAGATATGTTGGAGACGTATCAAGCATCCCCAAGCTTAATTCCTGCTCGTCCTCGAGTAGGTAAATCATAAAAACAGAATTTTTGATGTGGAATGCTACCTAACATAATTCTCAATGTAATTTTCTTTATTGTGGCATGAATGTTCAGATCCAAAAAATTCAAGACAAAAGTTTAATATTGACATAAAAATAATAATACTTCAAGCATACTAACAAAGCAATCATGTCTTCTCAAAATAACATGGCCAAAGAAAGTTATCCCTACAAAATCATATAGTCTGGCTATGCTCTATCTTCATCACACAGAGTATTTAATCATGCACAACCCTGATGACAAGCCAAGCAATTGTTTCATACTTTTGATGTTCTCAAACTTTTTCAATCTTCACGCAATATATGAGCGTGAGCCATGGATATAGCACTATAGGTGGAATAGAATGGTGGTTGTGGAGAAGATAAAAAGGAGAAGATAGTCTCACATCAACTAGGCATATCAACGGGCTATGAAGATGCCCATCAATAGATATCAATGTGAGTGAGTTGGGATTCGTGGTGCTCTCCGATGTTTTCGGGGTACCGAAGGTTGCGGCGGTGGAAATAGGGTTTCGTGGTGCTCTCAGATGTTTTTGGGGTATACGAGTATATATATAGGCGAAAGAAGTAGGTCGGCGAAGCCATGAGGACCCCACGAGGGTGGGGGCGTGCATACCCCCCTGGGCGTGCCCTACTACCTCGTGGCCGCCTCGTTTCTTCCTTGACGTCCACTCCAAGTCTCCTGGATTGCGTTTGTTCCAAAAATAATTCTCCCGAAGGTTTCATTCCATTTGGATTCCGTTTGATATTCCTTTTCTATTAAACACTGAAGTAGGCAAAAAAGTAGCAATTTGCACTAGGCCTTTGGTTAGTAGGTTAGTCCCAAAAATAATATAAAAAGGTATATTAAAGCCCATTAAACATCCAAAACAGATAATATAATAGCATGGAACAATAAAAAATTATAGATATGTTGGAGACGTATCAAGCATCCCCAAGCTTAATTCCTGCTCGTCCTCGAGTAGGTAAATCATAAAAATAGAATTTTTGATGTGGAATGCTACCTAACATAATTCTCAATGTAATTTTCTTTATTGTGGCATGAATGTTCAGATCCAAAAAATTCAAGACAAAAGTTTAATATTGACATAAAAATAATAATACTTCAAGCATACTAACAAAGCAATCATGTCTTCTCAAAATAACATGGCCAAAGAAAGTTATCCCTACAAAATCATATAGTCTGGCTATGCTCTATCTTCATCACACAGAGTATTTAATCATGCACAACCCTGATGACAAGCCAAGCAATTGTTTCATACTTTTGATGTTCTCAAACTTTTTCAATCTTCACGCAATATATGAGCGTGAGCCATGGATATAGCACTATAGGTGGAATAGAATGGTGGTTGTGGAGAAGATAAAAAGGAGAAGATAGTCTCACATCAACTAGGCATATCAACGGGCTATGAAGATGCCCATCAATAGATATCAATGTGAGTGAGTTGGGATTCGTGGTGCTCTCCGATGTTTTCGGGGTACCGAAGGTTGCGGCGGTGGAAATAGGGTTTCGTGGTGCTCTCAGATGTTTTTGGGGTATACGAGTATATATATAGGCGAAAGAAGTAGGTCGGCGAAGCCATGAGGACCCCACGAGGGTGGGGGCGTGCATACCCCCCCTGGGCGTGCCCTACTACCTCGTGGCCGCCTCGTTTCTTCCTTGACGTTCACTCCAAGTCTCCTGGATTGCGTTTGTTCCAAAAATAATTCTCCCGAAGGTTTCATTCCATTTGGATTCCGTTTGATATTCCTTTTCTATTAAACACTGAAGTAGGCAAAAAAGTAGCAATTTGCACTAGGCCTTTGGTTAGTAGGTTAGTCCCAAAAATAATATAAAAAGGTATATTAAAGCCCATTAAACATCCAAAACAGATAATATAATAGCATGGAACAATAAAAAATTATAGATATGTTGGAGACGTATCAAGCATCCCCAAGCTTAATTCCTGCTCGTCCTCGAGTAGGTAAATCATAAAAATAGAATTTTTGATGTGGAATGCTACCTAACATAATTCTCAATGTAATTTTCTTTAGTGTGGCATGAATGTTCAGATCTGAACGATTCAAGACAAAAGTTTAAAATTGACATAAAATAATAATACTTCAAGCATACTAACAAAGCAATCATGTCTTTTCAAAATAAGATGGCCAAAGAAAGTTATCCCTACAAAATCATATAGTCTGGCTATGCTCTATCATCATCACACAAAGTATTTAATCATGCACAACTCCGATGACAAGCCAAGCAATTGTTTCATACTTTTGATGTTCTCAAACTTTTTGAATCTTCACACAATATATGAGTGTGAGCCATGGATATAGCACTATAGGTGGAATAGAATGGTGGTTGTGGAGAAGATAAAAAGGAGAAGATAGTCTCACATCAACTAGGCGTATCAACGGGCTATGGAGATGCCCATCAATAGATATCAATGTGAGTGAGTTGGGATTCGTGGTGCTCTCCGATGTTTTCGGGGTACAGAAGGTTGCGGCAGTGGAAATAGGGTTTTGTGGTGCTCTCGGATGTTTTTGGGGTATATGAGTATATATATAGGCGAAAGAAGTAGGTCGGCGGAGCCATGAGGGCCCCACGAGGGTGGGGGGCGCGCATACCCCCCTGGGCGCGCCCTACTACCTCGTGGCCGCCTCGTTTCTTCCTTGACGTCCACTCCAAGTCTCCTGGATTGCGTTTGTTCCAAAAATAATTCTCCCGAAGGTTTCATTCCGTTTGGATTCCGTTTGATATTCCTTTTCTATTAAACACTGAAATAGGCAAAAAATAGCAATTTGCACTAGTCCTTTGGTTAGTAGGTTAGTCCCAAAAATAATATAAAAAGGTATATTAAAGCCCATTAAACATCCAAAACAGATAATATAACAGCATGGAACAATAAAAAATTATAGATATGTTGGAGACGTATCACGACCGAGGTGGTGAAGTAAACCGCCCCGGCAAACCCTTTCGGAACCATGGAAAGCCCGCCAGAGGTTGAGAGAAGGAAACCTGTGATGATGAGAGTGATGGAGGGGATGAAGAGGAAACCAGTGAGCAGGAGTTTCAGAAGGCCACAGATGCCCTGTGCATTGACGGAGGTGCATCTCTGCACGATTGTCACCACCAGCGCAAATGGTGGGCAAGAGAAGTCAATGCCATGGAACCAGGGCCAAAGGCCCGGAAACCTCTCAAATGGTCATGTACTCCCATCATCTTTGACGAGGAGGACCATCCTAGCGTACCACTACGGTAGGGTGTTTGCCGTTGTTGGTCTCTCCAACAATTCGCAACCTCAAGGTCACAAAGATGCTGGTGGAGGTGGGGCCGGGTTGAATCTGATTTCCCTGGCAGTTATCAGCAAACTTCAGATAGGAGAAGAAGAAATAGAGGTTACCAGCACGTTTCAAGGAATTAATCCCGGCAGGAGCCATCCTAAGGGAAAGACCATGTTGCCGGTAACGTTTGGGGGAGAGCTAAACTACCGGACTGAGAGGATTGTCTTTGATGTGGTTGATCTCCCCCTGCCGTACTATGGGATTCTTGGACGCCCGACTCTGTGTCAGTTCATGGCAGCTTCCCACTATGCCTACAATACCTTGAAGATGCTTGGGCCACTGGGAGTAATCACTATCCCATTAGATGAGAAGGATGCAATCATTTGTGTGGATAAGATGTACTGGGACGCGGTCGCGGCAGAGGCAGTGGCCGCTCTCACCAAGGAAAGTAAAGGAAAGAAGAGAGACTGTAGGAACTCCGGCAAAGAGTCCAGGAAGCGTGTCCCCACTGAGTGCACAACACCCGTTGACGACATGCCAGAGTGTTCTAACAGCAAGAGATCCAAGGTCGCTGCACCCCAAGTGAAGAAGGTCCCGACAGGGATGGCTGGCATTGATGGTACCTTCACTATCAGCGCCACCCTCGATGACAAATAGGAAAGCGCGCTCATTGCCTTCCTACGGGCGAATATCGATGTGTTTGCCTGGCAACCATCTGATATCACTGGTGTTCCCAAGGAAGTAATCGAGCACCACCTTCCTATCTTCCCACATGCCCGACCTGTCAAGCAGAAAGTCTAGAAGCAGGCCTTGGAGAGGCAGCAACTTATTGCAGAAGAGATCAAGAGCTTGAGGCAGCTAGTTTGGTCAGAGGAGTACTACATCCGACATGGTTGGCAAATCCAGTGGTAGTCCGGAAGGCTAACGGGAAGTGGAGTCTTTGCATAGATTTCACAGATCTAAACAAGGCTTGCCCGAAAGACCCATTTCCCTTGTCGCGTATCGACCAGATTGTGGATTCCACTTCAGTTTGTGATTTTCTCTCCTTTCTGGATGCATATTCTGGGTGTCACCAAATCTTCATGTCCAAGGAAGACAAAGAGAAGACGTCGTTCATCACTCCATGTGGTACGTACTGCTTTGTCCGCATGCCATTCAGATTAAAGAGTGTCGGGTCCACTTTTGCAAGGGCAGTCCAGATTGGTTTTGAGCCACAACTGCACAGAAACGTAGAAGCTTATATGAATGATATTGTGATCAAGGCCAAGGATAAGAACACCCTTATTCATGACATGGAGGAAACATTTGCTCATCTACGCAAGATCAATCTGAAGCTCAACTCAGAGAAGTGCGTGTTTGGTGTTCCCTCCGGCAAGCTGCTTGGTTTCTTTGTATCCCATCACGGGATCGAAGCCAACCCCGACAAGATCAGGGCCATTAAGAAAATCCAGGAGCTAAGGACAGTCAAGGATGTGAGGCGTCTGACAGGAGGTGTTGCTGCGCTAAGCATATTCATCTCCAAGTCTGTCAACAACGTCAGTGATTCGATCAAGCAGGGGGCACCTAAGTCGGGGAAGCCTTTGATTACCAACTTGTAACACCCACAATGCGGATATATCTCCCACATGTCAGGGCACGACTTAGAGGCATAGCCGCATGGTAGGTCTGTCGCAAGAGGGGTAATCTTTACACATCCCATGTACTGAATAAGAAAGGGATAAAGAGTCGGCTTACAATCACCACTCACACAATACATAAATATATCATACATTATCCAAGGTACAAACAAAGGTCCGACTATGGAACCAAAATGAAGAAAGACAACCCCAAATGCTAGATCCCTGATCGTCCCAACTGGGCTCCACTACTGATCATCAGGAAAGGAAACATAATAGCGACCAAGTCTTCATCGAATTCCCACTTGAGTTCGGTAGCATCCCCTGCACTGGCATCATCGGCACCTGCATCTGTTTGGAAGTATCCGTGAGTCACAAGGTCTCAGCAGTCTCACACTCGCGAGATCAAGACTATTTAAGCTTAAGGGTAGGAAAGGGTAGTGAGGTGGAGCTGCAGCAAAGCACTAAGCATATATGGTGGCTAACTTACGCAAAAGAGAGCGAGAAGAGAAGCAACGCACGGTCGAGAAGCTAATAATGATCAAGAAGTGATCCTGAAGCTACTTACGCTCAAGCATAACACAAAGCCGTGTTCACTTCCCGAACTCCACCGAAAAGAGACCATCACGGCTACACACGTGGTTGATACATTTTAATTAAGTTAAGTGTAAGTTCTCTACAACCGGATATTAACAAATTCCCATCTACCCATAACCGCGGGCATGGCTTTCGAAAGTTCAAAACCCTGCAGGGGTGTCCCAACTTAGCCCATCACAAGCTGTCACGGTCAATGAAGGATATTCCTTCTCCCAGGAAGACCCGATCAGACTCGAAATCCCGGTTACAAGACATTTCGACAATGGTAAAACAAGACTAGCAAGACCACCCGACTGTGCCGACAAATCCCGATAGGAGCTGCACATATCTCGTTCTCAAGGCACACCAGATAAGCTAAGCGTACAGGTACTAGCATAACCCAAGTTGCCAAGGGATGGTCCCGCACGGTGCTCTAGTTTGGACCAACACTCAGAGGAGCATTGGCCCGGGGGTTTAAAATAAAGATGACCCTTGAGTCCACAGAACCCAAGGGAAAAGGCTTAGGTGGAAAATGGTAAAACCAAGGTTGGGCCTTGCTGGAGGAGTTTTATTCAAGGCGAACTGTCAAGGGGTTCCCGTTATCACCCAACCACGTAAGGAACGCAAAATCAAGGAACATAACACCGGTATGACGGAAACTAGGGTGGCAAGAGTGGAACAAAACACTAGGCATAAGGCCGAGCCTTCCACCCTTTACCAAGTATATAGATGCATTAAAGTAAATAATATATAGTAATGATATCCCAACAATATCCATGTTCCAACATGGAACAAACTTCATCTTCACCTGCAACTAGCAACGGTATAAGAGGGGCTGAGCAAAGCGGTAACATAGCCAAACAATGGTTTGCTAGGAAAGGTGGGTTAGAGGATTGACATGGCAATATGGGAGGCATGATATAGCAACTGGTAGGTAGCGCAACATAGCAATAGAGCGAACAACTAGCAAGCAAAGATAGAAGTGATTTCGAGGGTATGGTAATCTTGCCTGTAAAGTTCTTAGAGTTGTCGAAAGCTTGATCCTCGTTACCGTACTCAACAGGTTCCTCGGTCGCGTACTCGTCTCCCAGCTCTACCCAAGGCAAGAACACAAGAAAAGGACCAACAATCAATCACGGTGCAATGCACAAGCAACATGATGCAAAATATGGCATGATATGCGAGAAGTGATATGCAATGCATATGCGTGCTCCAGAAGAAAAATAAAGATCAAGGCATCAACTTGGCAAACCAAGCATGCCGCTGGAAATATGAGATGATTTCGGTTGAAATCGATATAAAGATCACCGGAAATGGATGCACGGTTTGCAAATGGCAAGCAAAACAAGAATGGCACAATCCTGCGATTAACAGCATGATGTCATCTAGAATGCAACCAGAAACTAAGCTACTGCACTCCAACATAACAACAAAGCACATGACAGTGATGTAATCAAGATGCTTGACAAAACATGAACACTGAGCTATGGCTAAATCACACAAGAGAAGGTTCAAACAAGCATGGCAAAAGTGCAAAAGATATTAGCTTCACAGACTTTTTGAAAATACTAACATGCCAGAAATAACATCAGGAAGCCATGTTTAGAGAAAGCAAACAATATGCTACAGGAAGATATCAAAGCAAACAAATGCATGGCATGAATCTACTAAATGCATAGAACAAAAGTATCTTACTGCTCATGAGCCAAAAAGGCACAGCAGATATGATGGTATCCATGGAAACATAGCAAGTTTTATTAACAGTTTCAGACTTAGCAGAAAATAGAGCATGGCATAAACAGAACTATTAAGGCATCTTTACGAGCTAAAATCACTCATAAAAAAGCCTTGCATGACAAAACAAGCATACAACAGCAATATGACATGTTCATGAAGCTAACCAGGGCAAGAGAAAGTTCATAGCATGCATGGATCACTAGGAACAACCATGGCAAAATTGATTAACATGTAAACAATCTGCCATGAACATTTTATAGCAAAATTAGAGCAAGAATAAGACATGCTAGGGCACTCGATAATTGCAAGCAGGGGCATGGATGGATAATGGCATCAAAATAACAGCACGCACAAGACTTAGCAAAATCCTAAGTCCCTGAGAACAACAATATCACAAAGGCTACTTTGCATGCTTGTGCTAGTCACCACATAGATCACAAAAATACATGGCAAGAACCCCTGTAAGATGGCATGACATAATTCAAAACACATGTAGAGCTCATGCCCATATGAAGTACACATCAAATGTGACAAAAATGACAAATCGTCATAATCTGATAAGTGGCATCGGTAAACATTTTATAGCACTCGTGCATTAATGATTTGGGCATCAGCATGAACTCAAACAAGCATGCAACAATGGAATGAAATGAAGGGCATCTCCCAATGAACATTTTGATATCTCATATGCATGAAACGGAGATACGGTCACGGAGATACGATGCAGTGAACAGGGCCATAAAATATGTGCAGGGAAAAGACTTAGACGAAAACAACCTTCCAGATCTCAGATCTAGGGTTCTTCGTCTTGCACACGAACCGAGGCAGCCGAAGATGCTCACCAGAGAGGAAAAAGAGGGCCGCGGCCGGAGCTGTGGGGAGGCGCCGGAGCTCGTCGGGGACGGGAGGAGACGGGGCGACGAGGCGCGTAGGGCGGCGGGGCACCGGACGTGGCGCGAGGCGGCGATGGCGTTGACTGTCGACGGGAGGACGAGCGGCGGTTGGAGGAAGGTCGGCGGGGAAGGCGGCGGCGGGCGCGGGCGCCAGGCGGCGGGCGGTGGGGACGCGCTGGGGAGGCAACCGGGAGGCGTGGGCTTTGGGGGCCCGTCGTGGGCTCGGGCGGGCCGGCGGCGGACATGTGGCGGCTCACGAGTGGTTGCGGGCGGCCCGATCCGGATGTGTCCGGCGGTGAGAGGGTTGGATCTAGGGTTGGACTGCGCAAAAATTCGGAGGGAGCACCTACTTATAGGTAGGAGGAGGTAGGAGTGTCGAAATGGAGTGTACTTTTCGCCCACACGATCGTGATCCGACGACGGAGGACATGGTGATGGTTTAGATGGGTTATTGGGCCGTTTTGGAGCGGTGTTGGGCTGCAACACACAAAAGGCCTTCGCGGTTACCCGGTTAACCGTTGGAACATCAAACGGCCTCCAAATGGCACTAAATTTGACAGGCGGTCTACCGGTGATGTACCAAGGCCACTTGGAAAATTTCGGTCCATTCCGAGAACGTTTAACACCAGTTCACGAAAAGACACAAGAGGGGTGCGCCGGTGCACGTGGGAGTGTCGGATTGCAAAACGGACAACGGGAAAAAAGCTCGGATGCATGAGACAAACCCGTATGCAAATGAGACGCACATAATGACATGATATGAAATGCATGACATGAACAAAACGCAAAAGGAATACAAAAACCCAACCACGAAGGGAATCTCATAACTTAAAGCCGAAAATGACAAGAGTTGGAGTTACAAATATGGCAAGTTAACTCCGGGGTGTTACAACACTCCACCACTATGAAAGGATCTCGTCCCGAGATCTAGGACTGAAAGAACTCCGGATATTCAGAACGAAGGTGATCCTCGCATTCCCAGGTGGCTTCTCGGTCGGAATGGTGTGACCACTTCACTTTTAGGAATTTGATAGACTTGTTGCGAGTCTTGCGCTCAGTTTCTTCAAGAATAGCAACGGGATGCTCATGATAAGACAAATCTTCTTGGAGATCAATCTCTTCAAAGTTGATGGTGCGCTCAGGAGTCTTGAAGCACTTGCGAAGCTGTGACACGTGAAACACATCGTGCACATTTGCGAAGTTGGACGAAAGCTCAAGTTGATAGGCGAGGTCGCCTCTTTTGCTAATGATCTTGAAAGGACCCACGTATCTAGGGGCAAGCTTTCCTTTGATACTGAAGCGACGAGTACCTTTCATTGGAGAGACGCGGAGGTAGACATGGTCTCCGATCTCGGAAGCCAAGTCACGGTGCTTGCTATCATAGTAACTTTTCTGGCGCGATTACGCGGCTTTGCGATTTTCACGGATGACTTTACACATTTCTTCAGCTTCTGTGATTAAGTCATTGCCAAGAAGTTGGCGTTCACCAGTCTCCGACCAATTGAGAGGAGTACGGCACTTTCTGCCATAGAGAATCTCAAATCGGGCCTTGCCCGAACTCGCTTGGAAACTGTTGTTGTAGGAGAACTCGGCATATGGAAGACAATCTTCCCACTTCATACCGAAGGAAATGACACAAGCCCTGAGCATATCTTCAATGATTTGGTTGAATCGCTCAACTTGGCCACTAGTTTGAAGATGGAAAGATGTGCTGAAGCGAATGTTGGTGCCCATGGCCTTTTGGAAGGACTCCCAAAACTTAGAGGTGAAAATGCTTCCATGATTTGAGGATATCAATTGTGGAATGTCGTGCAAAGAGACAATCCTGGAGGTGTATAGCTCTGCTAGCTGAGCTACTGTGAAAGATTCCTTGATTGGAAGGAAATGAGCCACTTTAGTAAGCTTGTCGATGACAACGAAGATAGCATCATTTCCATGTTTGGACTTGGGAAATCCAGTCCCAAAGTCCATCTCAATATGGTCAAACTTCCATTCTGGAATAGCAAGAGGTTGGAGGAGACCAGCTGGTCGTTGGTGTTCTGCTTTCACCCTTCTGCAGACATTACATTCATTCACGAATTGAGCAACGTCTCGCTTCATTCGAGTCCACCAAAA
Source organism: Triticum dicoccoides (assembly GCF_002162155.2). Lineage (NCBI taxonomy): Eukaryota > Viridiplantae > Streptophyta > Magnoliopsida > Poales > Poaceae > Triticum > Triticum dicoccoides. The sequence goes on from NW_021271645.1 coordinate 60,658, forward strand.
CGACTGCTTGAGGTCATGGTACATCTTCGTACTTCCAGGATGAATGGATAGAAGGGAATTGTGCGCCTCGTTCATAATGAATTTCCTTAGATCACCTTTAGGAACCACAATTCGATCCTCGAAGAATAGCGTGTATTTGTCAACAATGCGATAGCACTAGTACTTGAGTTGGCTCTTGGCAATCACATTTTTCACCTTCTTCACCATGGAATCAAGAAGTTGTGCCTAACGAATTCGATCTTCCAAAGTAGGAGAGACTTGGAGGTTGGCAAGAAAGCCTTGAGGGACGACTTGGAGATTCAGTTTGCGGAAATCTTCACAAAGGTCCGGTTGGAAGGGCTTAAGAATTAAGTTATTGTAGTAAGCCTTCCTGCTCAAAGCATGTGCAATGACATTGGCCTTGCCTGGAGTATATTCAATACTCGGATTGTATTCTTGAATCATTTCGACCCAATGAGTCTGTCCGAGGTTCAGGTTGGGTTGAGTGAAGATGTACTTGAGGCTCTCATGATCTGTGAAGATGTCGACTTTCCTTCCCAACAAGAGATGATACGGGCGAGGGTGTCCCGATCATTTGATGAGATGATAACTATCGATTTGGTGGAGACGACTTTGACGATCCGCCTACAAACGTTCACAACATTGCGGTTTAGCAATCGCTAAACCAATCTCTTGAGGTTACTGACGATGCCGGAAGCTCGATCAGCCTGACCACGAAGGTCTATTCCTGCAAGCAATCGAAGAACGAGCAAGAATATAATAAAGCAATCTGAATATTGAAAATATATATGAAGTATCGATAATGGTAGGGATCCGTTAGCGGTCCTGGTCTGGTCATTGGACACAAACGAAGTACACAAAGTTGCAATGGCTAACTTTTAGCTAAACAAATCCCAAGGAAAAAGCTACTAGATGGATCTACTTATATAGGAGCAAGGGGTGGCGGCCAAGGAGGTGGGAGGACGTCCCAAGGCAGCCTAAAACTAACCCTAGGTCGTACAAGGCTCATGGGCTCAAGTGGAGGTGATGCAACACCTTTGGACTTGTTGTTTGACTCAGATTTTGCTGGAGTGTCAGATTGTTTCATCGATATCTCAACGCTCCGGATGAATTTGAAGGTGAATCCAATTGGGTTGTAAAGATCAAAAAATCTACTTTCCAACAAAAAAAGAATCACCCAATTCGGAGTTTGTATGAAAAGTTGTTGACGTTTTGATTCAGGTATGTCTATGCAGTCCGAATCTGAATCCAAAACGTGAGAGACTTGGACTCTATCTTCTCTTGGCCCAAAAGTGACATGAGAGGACTTTTTGAACAGAACCTAAACTTCTCCTTTTCCCTTATCTTAATATGTGAATTGTAAAATGTCCCATACACCTGCGATTAGACAAAATAGAAAAGTGTGTGAAGTATTTTTGTTCTGGATAACATAAATAGATTATTGAATAGTTTGCACTAGAAATCACCTGACAAATATGCATGTATGCAATATTTTTGGTCGTATCCAAGGTAGTCATGTCCTTATCATCCTCCCCTTCTTGTAAACAAAGCCGTCCTTGGCGTTGCTTAATCTAAAATGTGGCTAACAAAAGAGACAAGGTGTACATGTTGTATATGTATATGTTGTAACACCCCGGATGTAACTTTCCCAATTTGTACTCCAACTCTTGCCATTTCCGGCGTTAAGTTATATTTATTTCCTCGGGTTCGGGTCTTTGTCTCCGTGTGTTGTTATCCTTATCATGCATCTCATATCATGTCATCATGTGCATTGCATTTGCATACGTGTTCGTCTCATGCATTTGAGCATTTTCCCCGTTGTCCGTTTTGCATTCCGGCGCTTCGTTCTCCTCCGGTGGTCATTTCTAGCTTTCTTTCGTGTGTGGGGATTAAACATTTCCGGATTGGACCTGATGAGGACATCAATACAATTGTTACACCCACAGCCCCTGCTGCTATACATACTGGACCAATTACTAGAGCTCGTGCACGCCAACTAAATTACCAGGTACTTTCGTTTCTTGGTAATGATTCTAATGTTCATGAGAATATGATGCTGCCTAAATTGGATACATTTGTTTTGCTTACAAATGAAGGGCCTAGCTTGGAGAAGGATAAACATTGGAGCAAGAACAAGCATGGAGATGATGGCATGCGCAAGGGGAACAAGAATGGAGTTACAAGTGATGATTTCAGGACTTTGAAGCCACCATAATGGGTGCATGAAGCCTTGGACGAAATATACAAGATGCCACTTCATAAATTTCGTCCCGAGGCTATTTTAGGTGCTGCGTCACCTTATTATTGGGCCAGGCCCATGTAATTTCGAAATACATAAGTATAGGCTATTTTTAGAGTCCGTATGTGTGGGGAAACAAGAGATAGGGTTGATTTCGGACTCCTCCACCAAGGGCCACGAAATTCCCCCCTCTTCCTCCATATATACAGCCGTTAGGGCATCGTTTAGACTTTGGGTTTTGTTTAGATTAAAAGTTCGCCATAGCTGCAACTTCGCGTACTTCGTTTGTGTTCAACGACCAGACAAAGGCGTCACAGAACCCCACCTTGATCAATAAAGCTTTCATCTTATATTCGCAATATCCAGATTGCAATCTCAGTTTCTTGCTTGTTCTTCGTTTGCTCGCAGGAAACAGACCCTCGTGGTCAGGTTGATCGTGCTCCGGTGTGGTCAATAACCTCTTGGAGTTGGTTTAGCGATTGCTAAGGCGCGACGTCCTCGCACGTTCGTAGTCGGATCGTCAAAGTCGACTTCCACCAAAGCGAAATCCACCATCTCATCGAAAGACGGGACACCTTTGCCTCTATCAAGTGGTATCAGATTTCCAGGTTGCTCGGTGAGATTTTACAGTTTTTCGTAGTTTAGATCGAGTCTGTTCTTCATACCTACAGTCCACGAAAAAGCCACAAAAAAAAATTAGGGTTAGTTCATCATATCCGAACCAATCTGAGCCTTTGCATAATCTTTTTAGGGTTTTGCTTTGTTGAATTTGCGGTTGCATCGTCGTGTCTAGTTGCTGGTCTTAGAGTCTAGTCTTTTAGAGTTTCGAGTTCTGGTCATAAGTTGTCACGCCGCCGCCGCACCATCATCATCACCCCTGCCATCTACCACCACCGCTTATCCGCCACCGCTTTGAATCCGTATCCATATACCACCACAGCTGTCATATACCACCACCGCTGCCATCTACCACCATATATCCACCACCAATCCGAGTTCTTGTCATATTAGGTTTGTTTTCGAGATCCATCTAGATTCCGATTCGTGTTTCCTTGCCGGAGTAGGTTTCGGAAAAAAAAAGAGTCGGGTAGCCACTCTCCGTTTAGGCCCAAAATTTTTCGAAAACGCATTTTTCGAAAAATTTTCTGGCTATCCTATTTTTAGGTGTTTCTGAGTGTTTTGAGATAGGTGCCATTATAGGAAGTTTTTTTTGACCCGTTTCCAGTTTTTGGGTCCGGGCAGTCAAAAAAAAAATTGGTCAAAAAAATTTCGTGCCCATCCTGTCAGTTTGAGCTAAGAAGAGTTTTGAGACACTCGCCATTATAGTGATTTTTCGCAAGAAAAAAAGAGCAAAAAAAATTTCCAGAGTGTGCTTTTCCCTTGTTTACGTGCCGCGCCGTGATTTTGTTAGTGTTCTAGGCTCGCTTCTCTAGCACAGTCTAGCCTAGGACCAGCACAGTACCGTCGTTGAGCGTTTATTCAACTTTGCATCTCTGAATTGATTATTGCTGACCCTTTTTGCTACCATATTATAAGCCTTCCCAGCTCCACATACATCTACGTCGTGCGTTTGACTCTCCCTGGTAATCGTTCTATCCAAGCTTTGAGAGTTTTTGACTACAACGGTTGCCGATCACCGCCTGCTGCTGGGTAAGAACTGGTAAGAATTTGAGATTTGCTTGACGGATTTGTGACACCCACCACCACCACTTGTTCGTAGTCTGTAGGATCATATTCTTGTGTGTTTCTATTGCTGCTAACCATGCCAGGATCACAAGCCGACGAGATTGACTGGGAGAATTTATCGAACAAGGAGCTTCATGATAAGTTTCAGCAAATGATGACTGAACAGGTGCAAGATGTGCTGAACAATTTTGAAGAGGCCATGGAGAAGATCACTGGCTTTGAGAAGACGTTCGAAACAAAGCTCGATAACAAGTTTAATGAATTGCTCGCGCGTCTTCCACCACCACCACCCGCTGCAGCTAACGCACCTCTCCAACAACAACAACAACGACGACTACCTCGACGTCGCGAAGCAGACCTCCGCCGAGCAAGCCGTGTTCCTCTTGCGTTTGGCCAAACTGTTGGTGCTGCTGTTGATACTTCTGTGGCTCCTGCTGCTGATGCGGAGGAGGATGATTATGTGGGAGACTATGAGGATGAGGTTGATCAAAATCAACACTACGTGCAGCCACCTGTACCACCACCAGCAGGTCGACCTCAGGTATATATTCGTAATGGTAGGCCTGCACCACCACCTCAGGTACGAGATGATGTCCATATTCCTAAACTGAAATTGAATATTCCACCATTTGAGGGTAGATATGTTCCTGATATATATCTTACTTGGGAGTTAGAAACTGAACAACGATTTACATGTTTACAATATCCTGAGGAGAGACGAGTTGCTGCTGCCGTTTGTGCTTTCACTAGTTTTGCATGTGTATGGTGGTCTGAACATTGTAGATTATATCCTATTCCAACTACTTGGGCTGGTTTGAAAACTGCTATGCGTACGCGTTGGGTTCCACCATATTATCAACGTGAATTGCTTCAAAAATTGCAGCGTTTAAGACAAGGGAAAAATTCTGTAGAAGAATATTATCAGGAATTACAAACTGGCATGATTAGATGTGGTATTGTTGAGGAGAATGAAGCTATCCTTGCACGTTTTCTGGGTGGATTAAATAGAGAGATTCAGACCATTCTAGACTATAAGGAGTATACTAATATCACTCGTTTATTCCATCTTGCTTGTAAAGCTGAACGTGAAGTGCAGGATCGACAAGCATTGGGGCGAACTAACTTTTCTGCAGGCCGACCTTCATCATGGACACCACGTGCATCTTCTATTTCAACTGCACCAGCACCTCCATCCGGTGCCACCTCCAGCCGTGATACAAGAAAACAGGCACAACCACCATTATCTGCCAAGAGCGCACCTGCGGGGCCTGCACAGCGTTCTTCTTCTTCCATGGCATCAACAGGGCACACAAGTGATATTATTTGTCGTCGTTGTAAGGGAGGAGGTCATTATGCGAGAGAATGCAAATCTCCGCGTGTGATGATTGCTACCGCGGATGGTGGATATGAGTCCGCTAGTGACTATGATGAGGAGACTTTGGCTCTTATTACACGTGAAGAACATGGTGGAGATGATTCTGATCATGAGACGCAATACATGGCTCCTGAAGACGCTGACAGGTATGAATTTTTAGTTGCTCAACGTGTTTTGAGTGTGCAGGTCACACAAGCTGAGCAAAATCAGAGGCACAATTTGTTCCATACCAAGGGAGTTGTGAAGGAACGTTCTGTGCGCGTCATCATAGACGGAGGGAGCTGCAACAACTTGGCTAGCATGGAGATGGTGGAGAAGCTTTCTCTCACCACAAGACCACATCCACATCCTTACTACATCCAATGGTTCAACAACAGCGGCAAGGTTAAGGTAACACGTACTGTTCGTGTGCATTTTAGTATCTCTACATATGCTGATTATGTTGATTGTGATGTGGTACCTATGCAAGCATGTTCCTTATTACTTGGTAGACCATGGCAATTTGATAAAAATTCTGTACACCATGGTAGAAACAATCACTATACTCTTGTTCATAAGGATAAAAATATTACTTTGCTTCCTATGACTCCTGATTCCATTTTGAAAGATGATATTGATAGAGGCAAAGGTGTCCCGTCTTTCGATGAGATGATGGATATCGCTTTGGTGGAAGTCGACTTTGACGATCCGACTACGAACGTGCGAGGACGTCGCACCTTAGCAATCGCTAAACCAACTCCGAGAGGTTATTGACCACGCCGGAGCACGATCAACCTGACCACGAGGGTCTGTTTCCTGCGAGCAAACGAAGAACAAGCAAGAAACTGAGATTGCAATCTAGATATTGCGAATATAAGATGAAAGCTTTATTGATCAAGGTGGGGTTCTGTGACGCCTTTGTCTGGTCGTTGAACACAAACGAAGTACGCGAAGTTGCAGCTATGGCAAACTTTTAATCTAAACAAAACCCAAAGTCTAAACGATGCCCTAAGGGCTGTATATATGGAGGAAGAGGGGGGAATTTCGTGGCCCTTGGTGGAGGAGTCCGAAATCAACCCTATCTCTTGTTTCCCCACACATACGGACTCTAAAAATAGCCTATACTTATGTATTTCGAAATTACATGGGCCTGGCCCAATAATAAGGTGACGCAGCACCTAAAATAGCCTCGGGACGAAATTTATGAAGTGGCATCTTGTATATTTCGTCCAAGGCTTCATGCACCCATTATGGTGGCTTCAAAGTCCTGAAATCATCACTTGTAACTCCGTTCTTGTTCCCCTTGCGCATGCCATCATCTCCATGCTTGTTCTTGCTCCAATGTTCATCCTTCTCCAAGCTAGGCCCTTCATTTGTAAGCAAAACAAATGTATCCAATTTAGGCAGCATCATATTCTCATGAACATTAGAATCATTACCAAGAAACGAAAGTAACTGGTAATTTAGTTGTGGTGCACGAGCTCTAGTAATTGGTCCAGTATGTATAGCAGCAGGGGCTGTGGGTGTAACAATTGTATTGATGTCCTCATCAATCTTAGTAGTAGAATGCAATGAACGATTATAAGCAAATTCAATATGAGGCAAGCATTCCTCCCACAATTTCTTATTATTCTTCAAAACAACCCTAAGCATAGTAGACAATGTTCTATTGACTACTTCAGTTTGTCCATCAGTTTGGGGGTGACAAGTAGTACTAAAAAGCAGTTTAGTCCCCAACTTAGCCCATAAACATCTCCAAAAGTGGCTAAGAAATTTAGTATCACGATCTGAAACAATAGTATTTGGCACACCATGCAAGCGAATAATTTCACGAAAGAACAAATGAGCAACATTAACAGCATCATCGCTTTTATGACATGGTATAAAGTGTGCCATTTTCGAGAATCTATCCACGACAACAAATATGCTATCCCTCCCCTTCTTTGTTCGAGGTAAACCTAAAACAAAGTCCATAGATATATCCTCCCAAGGAACACTAGGTACAAGCAAAGGCATATATAAACCATGAGGATTGAGTCGTGACTTAGCTTTTTGACATGTAGTGCATCGAGCAATAAAACGCTCAACATCTCGTCTCATCTTTGGCCAAAAGAAATGTGTAGCAAGTACGTCCTCCATCTTCTTCACGCCAAAGTGTCCCATTAATCCTCCTCCATGCGCCTCCTGCAACAACAAAAGACGAACGGAGCTAGCTGGAATGCATAGCTTGTAAGCACGAAACACAAATCCATCGTTAACGACGAACTTGTTCCACATTCTTCCTTCTTTACAATTCTGCATTACATCTTTAAAATCAGCATCATGCACATATTGATCTTTGATGGTCTCCAAACCAAATATTTTGAAGTCAAGTTGTGAAAGCATAGTATAGCGGCGAGACAATGCATCAGCAATAACATTTTCTTTTCCCTTCTTGTGTTTAATGACATAAGGAAAAGTCTCAATGAATTCAACCCATTTAGCATGTCTACGATTCAGTTTAGCTTGACTTTTAATATGTTTCAAAGATTCATGATCAGAATGTATAACAAATTCTTTGGGCCATAAATAATGTTGCCATGTTTCTAAAGTCCGAACAAGAGCATATAATTCTTTATCATAAGTAGAATAATTCAGACTAGGCCCACTCAATTTTTCAGAAAAGTATGCAACAGGATTGCCATCTTGTAATAACACACCTCCTAATCCAATTCCACTAGCATCACATTCAAGCTCAAAAGTCTTATTAAAATCAGGAAGTTGGAGTAAAGGAGCATGTGTCAACTTATCTTTCAATACCGTGAAGGCTTCTTCCTGTGCGGTACCCCAAACAAAAGGCACATCCTTCTTTGTAAGCTCGTTGAGAGGTGCAGCAATGGTGCTGAAATCTCTCACAAAACGCCTATAGAATCCAGCGAGGCCAAGAAAACTCCTCACTTGTGTGACCGTTTTGGGCTGCGGCCAACTCTCAATAGCTTCAATCTTGGCTTTGTCAACTTCAATTCCCTGTGGAGTAACAACATAGCCAAGAAAAGATACTCGGTCGATGCAAAAGGTGCACTTCCCAAGGTTACCAAACAAACGTGCATCACGTAGAGCAATAAAAACAGCACATAAATGTTCCAAATGTTCTTCCAAAGATCTGCTATAAATCAGTATATCATCAAAATAGACTACCACAAATCGTCCAATGAAAGCACGTAAAACTTCGTTCATTAGTCTCATGAAAGTACTAGGCGCATTAGTTAACCCAAAAGGCATGACTAACCACTCATATAATCCAAACTTAGTTTTAAATGCTGTTTTCCATTCATCTCCCAATTTCATACGAATTTGATGGTATCCACTACGCAAATCAACTTTGGAGAATATTGTAGAGCCACTCAATTCATCAAGCATATCATCTAGCCTAGGAATAGGATGACGATAACGAATAGTAATATTATTAATGCCTCTACAATCAACACACATACGTGATGTACCATCCTTTTTCGGCACTAGAATAATAGGAACAGCACAAGGACTAAGGGATTCGCGTATATAACCTTTGTCGAGAAGCTCTTGTATTTGACGCATAATCTCCTTCGTCTCCTCTGGATTGGTACGGTATGGTGCACGGTTTGGCAGTGAAGCACCGGGAATTAAGTCAATTTGATGCTCAATCCCTCGAATAGGCGGTAATCCCGGTGGCACGTCTTGTGGAAAGACGTCAGCGAACTCCTGCAAAATGTTAGTGACAGCAGGAGGCAAAGAGGAAGGCACGTCCTCGAATGAAAATAATGCCTCTTTGCACACAAAAGCATAGCAAACAGATTTGCTGAAATCTAGCTCATCAATATCAGATTTGGTGGCAAATAAACATGCACTTTTCAATTTAATTTCAGAAGCAACACTAGATGGTTTATTATTAGGCTTCATTTGTTGCTCAAATTCTTTTGCCACAATCTGATTTTCACTCTTATTCGTCTCCTGTTTTGCTTTAATAGCTCTATTAATATCATCTTTCAAAATGGAATCAGGAGTCATAGGAAGCAAAGTAATATTTTTATCCTTATGAACAAGAGTATAGTGATTGTTTCTACCATGGTGTACAGAATTTTAATCAAATTGCCATGGTCTACCAAGTAATAAGGAACATGCTTGCATAGGTACCACATCACAATCAACATAATCAGCATATGTAGAGATACTAAAATGCACACGAACAGTACGTGTTACATTAACCTTGCCGCTGTTGTTGAACCATTGGATGTAGTAAGGATGTGGATGTGGTCTTGTGGTGAGAGAAAGCTTCTCCACCATCTCCATGCTAGCCAAGTTGTTGCAGCTCCCTCCGTCTATTATGACGCGCACAGAACGTTCCTTCACAACTCCCTTGGTATGGAACAAATTGTGCCTCTGATTTTGCTCAGCTTGTGTGACCTGCACACTCAAAACACGTTGAGCAACTAAACATTCATACCTGTCAGCGTCTTCAGGAGCCATGTATTGCGTCTCATGATCAGAATCATCTCCACCATGTTCTTCACGTGTAATAAGAGCCAATGTCTCCTCATCATAGTCACTAGCGGACTCATATCCACCATCCGCGGTAGCAATCATCACACGCGGAGATTTGCATTCTCTCGCATAATGACCTCCTCCCTTACAACGACGACAAATAATATCACTTGTGTGCCCTGTTGATGAGGACATCAATACAATTGTTACACCCACAGCCCCTGCTGCTATACATACTGGACCAATTACTAGAGCTCGTGCACGCCAACTAAATTACCAGGTACTTTCGTTTCTTGGTAATGATTCTAATGTTCATGAGAATATGATGCTGCCTAAATTGGATACATTTGTTTTGCTTACAAATGAAGGGCCTAGCTTGGAGAAGGATGAACATTGGAGCAAGAACAAGCATGAAGATGATGGCATGCGCAAGGGGAACAAGAATGGAGTTACAAGTGATGATTTCAGGACTTTGAAGCCACCATAATGGGTGCATGAAGCCTTGGACGAAATATACAAGATGCCACTTCATAAATTTCGTCCCGAGGCTATTTTAGGTGCTGCGTCACCTTATTATTGGGCCAGGCCCATGTAATTTCGAAATACATAAGTATAGGCTATTTTTAGAGTCCGTATGTGTGGGGAAACAAGAGATAGGGTTGATTTCGGACTCCTCCACCAAGGGCCACGAAATTCCCCCCTCTTCCTCCATATATACAGCCCTTAGGGCATCGTTTAGACTTTGGGTTTTGTTTAGATTAAAAGTTCGCCATAGCTGCAACTTCGCGTACTTCGTTTGTGTTCAACGACCAGACAAAGGCGTCACAGAACCCCACCTTGATCAATAAAGCTTTCATCTTATATTCGCAATATCCAGATTGCAATCTCAGTTTCTTGCTTGTTCTTCGTTTGCTCGCAGGAAACAGACCCTCGTGGTCAGGTTGATCGTGCTCCGGCGTGGTCAATAACCTCTCGGAGTTGGTTTAGCGATTGCTAAGGCGCGACGTCCTCGCACCTTCGTAGTCGGATCGTCAAAGTCGACTTCCACCAAAGCGAAATCCACCATCTCATCGAAAGACGGGACACCTTTGCCTCTATCAGGACCGAGACTTGCCAAGCGTCCTTGGTTTACTACCGGTAGACCGCTTATCAAGTTTCGTATCATTTGGACTTCGTTTGATACTCCAACGGTTAACCGAGGGACCGGAAAGGCCTCGTGTGTGTTGCAGCCCAACACCCCTCCAATTTGGCCCAAAAACCATCTAACTCTGCTCCATCATCTAGAGCGTTCGATCACGATCGCGTGGCCGAACACCGCACCTCATTTGTACTCTCCTAGCTCCCTCTAGGCCTATAAATAGACCCTCTCCGAAATCTCCTTCCCCTTCCTCCCGAAAAACCCTAGATCCACCTCATCATGCGCCGCCGGACAAAACTGCACCGACGGACATTGTCCGGATCATCCCCGCCGCCACTTGTCGCCGCGCCATTCGCCCGCACCCTCAGCCCCACTTCGCCGCCGCCACCAGCCCGCGGGGCCCGGGACGGGCCCTCCCGGCCCACGCGTGCCCACGCGCGCCCCGCGCCTCCCCCCGGGCAGCGCCGCCCGCGCCCCTCACCGGCGCCCTTCGCCCCGACGCCGGCCGGCCGCTCCGCCCCGCCGCCTCGACGCCGGCGCGTCGCCGCGCCTCGTCCGCCGCGCCCGCCACCTCAGCATTCGTGCCCGCCGGCGCCGCCTCCTCGCCAGCTCCTCGCCGTCTTCTCGCCGCCCCGGCCGCCATCCTCTTCTTCTCCAGCGTGAACAGTAATTCCGGCGAACTTCGTAATCCGTGCCTGGATCCCAGATCTGTGAACAGTGAAACCCTAGGTCGTTTTCTTCTCTAAGTCCCAAAATTTTCAGTTCAAGTGCTCATGTTCATGGCTTCGTAACTTTGCATCCGTAGCTCCGATTCATGCATATTGCATATCAAAATGTTCATCTCAGAGAGCACATCAATTCATTCCATTGCATCATTTTCATTTGAGTTCATCTTGATGCCCGAAATGCTGTTAGAAGAGGGCTACTTGAGTTAATTGTCAGATCTGCTACTCCGTTTAGCACTTTTGTCATTTTTGCCATGATTAATGTGTGCATGATATGCCCTGATGCTCTACATGTGTTTTGTTAAGGGTTTTGTCATCTTTCTAGAGGTGCAACCCATGTATTTTTTCGATGTGTGTGGTGTCTAGTGCAAGCTTGCAAAGTGGTGCACTTGCTAATTCTGTTTTCAGGGACTTGGTAATTTCACTAAGTCCTGGAGCTGTTTATCTCATGATGCCCTATGTTCATATTGTTTCCTAGTGATCCGTGCCTCTTTTGAGGATGAGCAGTAAGGATGTTTTGTTAATATTGTAGTGCTCTATCCATCCATGTCTTTGTTCGAAATTATGGAGCACCCTAGCTTGAGTCAATCGAGCTCTACTTTTGCTACTTTGTGAATCTGGGCAGATTGTCAACTTGTTTGCAATTTTGCCGGTGATGTTATAGTTGATCCGTGCACGCTATGCTATTGTTCTTGCCATGTCTAGATTGCATTTTGTGCCTTCTTGAGGGGTGTCTGCTTGTCTTGCCATGACTTGCACCGTAGTGAGTGCATCGAGCTCGTAAACATGCCTACTTGAGTTATATTTCAGCATGTGCCAGTTTTCACTAAGTATGAAAACCGATTATGTTTTTGCTATGTTCACGTGCTTGCAATTGTATTTTCTGATCCCTTTTGGCTGAAGGTCACTAAGGGACTTTTGTTAGGCTCTTTGAGTAGCTCCATGCCATGCTTTACTTTGCCATGTTCAGATCCTGTAGCATGTAGTTTTGTTGCTCCGAAGAGAGCTATCTGGTCTGAAATTCCAAACAAGTGTTAATTTCACTAAGTCTGAGAACTGTTTGTCACATGCATTTTTGTCATGCTTGTTTGAACCTGGTAATGGGTGAATTGGCCGTAGCTCAGTGCTAGACTTTTGTTAAGCATCTTGTATGCATCCCTGCCATGTATTTTGTTGTCTTGTTTGGGTGCTGTAGCATGTTCATCTCATTGCATTTAGATGCCTACTTGCTGTAAATCGCAGACCGGTGTCATTTTTGAATCGCTTGCCATTTTTGATAGAGGCAAAGGTGTCCCGTCTTTCGATGAGATGATGGATATCGCTTTGGTGGAAGTCGACTTTGACGATCCGACTACGAAGGTGCGAGGACGTCGCGCCTTAGCAATCGCTAAACCAACTCCGAGAGGTTATTGACCACGCCGGAGCACGATCAACCTGACCACGAGGGTCTGTTTCCTGCGAGCAAACGAAGAACAAGCAAGAAACTAAGATTGCAATCTGGATATTGCGAATATAAGATGAAAGCTTTATTGATCAAGGTGGGGTTCTGTGACGCCTTTGTCTGGTCATTGAACACAAACGAAGTACGCGAAGTTGCAGCTATGGCGAACTTTTAATCTAAACAAAACCCAAAGTCTAAACGGTGCCCTAAGGGCTGTATATATGGAGGAAGAGAGGGGGAATTTCGTGGCCCTTGGTGGAGGGGTCCGAAATCAACCCTATCTCTTGTTTCCCCACACATACGGACTCTAAAAATAGCCTATACCTATGTATTTCGAAACTACATGGGCCTGGCCCAATAAAAAGGTGACGCAGCACCTATAATAGCCTCGGGACGAAATTTATGAAGTGGCATCTTGTATATTTCGTCCAAGGCTTCATGCACCCATTATGGTGGCTTCAAAGTCCTGAAATCATCACTTGTAACTCCGTTCTTGTTCCCCTAGCGCATGGCATCATCTCCATGCTTGTTCTTGCTCCAATGTTCATCCTTCTCCAAGCTAGGCCCTTCATTTGTAAGCAAAACAAATGTATCCAATTAAGGCAGCATCATATTCTCATGAACATTAGAATCATTACCAAGAAACGAAAGTACCTGATAATTTAATTGGCGTGCGCGAGCTCTAATAATTGGTCCCGTATATGTAGCAGTAGGGGCTGTGGGTGTAACAATGGTATTGATGTCCTCATCATCCTCCCCTTCTTGAAATGAAGTCGTCCTCGACGGAAACTCATCTTCCTCACCCAAATAAGGCTTCAAATCTGCAATGTTAAAAGTGGGACTAACCCCAAAATCTGCAGGCAGCTCAAGTTTATATGCATTATCATTTATTTTCTCTAACACCTTAAAGGGACCATCAGCACGTGGCATTAGCTTTGATTTGCGCAAATCAGGAAATCTATCCTTACGCAAATGTAACCAAACAAGATCTCCAGGTGCAAACACAACATGTTTTCTACCCTTATCTCCAGCAAGTTTATATTTAGCATTCATACACTCAATGTTTTCCTTAGTTAACTCATGCATTTTTAAAATCAATTCAGCACGTTGTTTAGCATCAAAATTAACCTTCTCCGAAGATGGAAGAGGCAACAAATGAATAGGTGCACGAGGTAGGAAACCATACACAACTTCAAAAGGGCACATCTTAGTAGTAGAATGCAATGGACAATTATAAGCAAATTCAATATGAGGCAAGCATTCCTCCCACATTTTCTTATTATTCTTCAAAACAGCCCTAAGCATAGTAGACAACGTTCTATTGACTACTTCAGTTTGTCCATCAGTTTGGGGGTGACAAGTAGTACTAAAAAGCAGTTTAGTCCCCAACTTAGCCCATAAACATCTCCAAAAGTGGCTAAGAAATTTAGTATCACGATCTGAAACAATAGTATTTGGCACACCATGCAAGCGAATAATTTCACGAAAGAACAAATCAGCAACATTAACAGCATCATCGCTTTTATGACATGGTATAAAGTGTGCCATTTTCGAGAATCTATCCACGACAACAAATATGCTATCCCTCCCCTTCTTTGTTCGAGGTAAACCTAAAACAAAGTCCATAGATATATCCTCCCAAGGAACACTAGGTACAGGCAAAGGCATATATAAACCATGAGGATTGAGTCGTGACTTAGCTTTTTGACATGTAGTGCAGCGAGCAATAAAACGCTCAACATCCCGTCTCATCTTTGCCAAAAGAAATGTGTAGCAAGTACGTCCTCCATCTTCTTCACGCCAAAGTGTCCCATTAATCCTCCTCCATGCGCCTCCTGCAACAACAGAAGACGAATGGAGCTAGCTGGAATGCATAGCTTGTTAGCACGAAACACAAATCCATCGTTAACGACGAACTTGTTCCACATTCTTCCTTCTTGACAATTCTGCATTACATCTTTAAAATCAGCATCATGCACATATTGATCTTTGATGGTGTCCAAACCAAATATTTTGAAGTCAAGTTGTGAAAGCATAGTATAGCGTCGAGACAATGCATTAGCAATAACATTTTCTTTTCCCTTCTTGTGTTTAATGACATAAGGAAAAGTCTCAATGAATTCAACCCATTTAGCATGTCTACGATTCAGTTTAGCTTGACTTTTAATATGTTTCAAAGATTCATGATCAGAATATATAACAAATTCTTTGGGCCATAAATAATGTTGCCATGTTTCTAAAGTCCGAACAAGAGCATATAATTCTTTATCATAAGTAGAATAATTCAGACTAGGCCCACTCAATTTTTCAAAAAAGTATGCAACAGGTTTGCCATCTTGTAATAACACACCGCCTAATCCAATTCCACTAGCATCACATTCAAGCTCAAAAGTCTTATTAAAATCAGGAAGTTGGAGTAAAGGAGCATGTGTCAACTTATCTATCAATACCGAGAAGGCTTCTTCCTGTGCGGTACCCCAAAGAAAAGGCACATCTTTCTTTGTAAGCTCATTGAGAGGTGCAGCAATGGTGCTGAAATCTCTCACAAAACGCCTATAGAATCCAGCGAGGCCAAGAAAACTCCTCACTTGTGTGACCGTTTTGGGTTGCGGCCAACTCTCAATAGCTTCAATCTTGGCTTTATCAACTTCAATTCCCTGTGGAGTAACAACATAGCCAAGAAAAGATACTCGGTCGGTGCAAAAGGTGCACTTCCCAAGGTTACCAAACAAACGTGCATCACGTAGAGCAATAAAAACAGCACGTAAATGTTCCAAATGTTCTTTCAAAGATCTGCTATAAATCAATATGTCATCAAAGTAAACTACCACAAATCGTCCAATGAAAGCACGTAAAACTTCGTTCATTAATCTCATGAAAGTACTAGGTGCATTAGTTAACCCAAAAGGCATGACTAACCACTCATATAATCCAAACTTAGTTTTGAATGTTGTTTTCCATTCATCTCCCAATTTCATACGAATTTGATGGTATCCACTACGCGAATCAACTTTGGGGAATATTGTAGAGCCACTCAATTCATTAAGCATATCATCTAGCCTAGGAATAGGATGACGATAACGAATAGTAATATTATTAATGCCTCTACAATCAACACACATACGTGATGTACCATCCTTTTTCGGCACTAGAATAATAGGAACAGCACAAGGACTAAGGGATTCGCGTATATAACCTTTGTCGAGAAGCTCTTGTACTTGACGCATAATCTCCTTCGTCTCCTCTAGATTGGTACGGTATGGTGCACGGTTTGGCAGTGAAGCACCGGGAATTAAGTCAATCTGATGCTCCATCCCTCGAATAGGCGGTAATCCCGGTGGCACGTCTTGTGGAAAGACGTCAGCGAACTCCTGCAAAATGTTAGTGACAGCAGGAGGCAAAGAGGAAGGCACGTCCTCGAATGAAAATAATGCCTCTTTGCACATAAAAGCATAGCAAACAGATTTGCTGAAATCTAGCTCATCAATATCAGATTTGGTGGCAAATAAACATGCACTTTTCAATTTAATTTCAGAAGCAACACTAGATGGTTTATTATTAGGCTTCATTTGTTGCTCAAATTCTTTTGCCACAATCTGATTTTCACTCTTATTCGTCTCCTGTTTTGCTTTATTAGCTCTATTAATATCATCTTTCAAAATGGAATCAGGAGTCATAGGAAGCAAAGTAATATTTTTATCCTTATGAACAAGAGTATAGTGATTGTTTCTACCATGGTGTACAGAATTTTTATCAAATTGCCATGGTCTACCAAGTAATAAGGAACATGCTTGCATAGGTACCACATCACAATCAACATAATCAGCATATGTAGAGATACTAAAATGCACACGAACAGTACGTGTTACCTTAACCTTGCCGCTATTGTTGAACCATTGGATGTAGTAAGGATGTGGATGTGGTCTTGTGGTGAGAGAAAGCTTCTCCACCATCTCCATGCTAGCCAAGTTGTTGCAGCTCCCTCCGTCTATTATGACGCGCACAGAACGTTCCTTCACAACTCCCTTGGTATGGAACAAATTGTGCCTCTGATTTTGCTCAGCTTGTGTGATCTGCACACTCAAAACACGTTGAGCAACTAAACATTCATACTTGTCAGCGTCTTCAGGAGCCATGTATTGCATCTCATGATCAGAATCATCTCCACCATGTTCTTCACGTGTAATAAGAGCCAAAGTCTCCTCATCATAGTCACTAGCAGACTCATATCCACCATCCGTGGTAGCAATCATCACACGCGGAGATTTGCATTCTCTCGCATAATGACCTCCTCCCTTACAACGACGACAAATAATATCACTTGTGTGCCCTGTTGATGCCATGGAAGAAGAAGAACACTGTGCAGGCCCCGCAGGTGCGCTCTTGGCAGATAATGGTGGTTGTGCCTGTTTTCTTGTATCACGGCTGGAGGTGGCACCGGATGGAGGTGCTGGTGCAGTTGAAGTAGAAGATGCATGTGGTGTCCATGATGAAGGTCGGCCTGCAGAAAAGTTAGTTCGCCCCAATGCTTGTCGATCCTGCACTTCACGTTCAGCTTTACAAGCAAGATGGAATAAACGAGTGATACTAGTATACTCCTTATAGTCTAGAATGGTCTGAATCTCTCTATTTAATCCACTCAGAAAATGTGCAAGCATAGCTTCATTCTCCTCAACAATACCACATCTAATCATGCCAGTTTATAATTCCTGATAATATTCTTCTACAGAATTTTTCCCTTGTCTTAAACGCTGCAATTTTTGAAGCAATTCACGT
This sequence comes from Triticum dicoccoides, assembly GCF_002162155.2. Lineage (NCBI taxonomy): Eukaryota > Viridiplantae > Streptophyta > Magnoliopsida > Poales > Poaceae > Triticum > Triticum dicoccoides. The sequence continues at coordinate 78,517 of NW_021271645.1, forward strand.
TGATAATATGGTGGAACCCAACGCGTACGCATAACAGTTTTCAAAGCAGCCCAAGTAGTTGGAATAGGATATAATCTACAATGTTCAGACCACCATACACATGCAAAACTAGTGAAAGCACAAACAGCAGCAGCAACTCGTCTCTCCTCAGGATATTGTAAACATGTAAATCGTTGTTCAGTTTCTAACTCCCAAGTAAGATATATATCAGGAACATATCTACCCTCAAATGGTGGAATATTCAATTTCGGTTTTGGAATATGGACATCATCTCGTACCTGAGGTGGTGGTGCAGGCCTACCATTACGAATATATACCTGAGGTCGACCTGCTGGTGGTGGTACAGGTGGCTGCACGTAGTGCTGATTTTGATCAACCTCATCCTCATAATCTCCCACATAATCATCCTCCTCCGCATCAGCAGCAGGAGCCACAGAAGTATCAACAGCAGCACCAACAGTTTGGCCAAACGCAAGAGGAACACGGCTTGCTCGGCGGAGGTCTGTTTCGCGACGTGGAGGTAGTCGTTGTTGTTGTTGTTAGAGAGGTGCGTTAGGTGCAGCGGGTGGTGGTGGTGGAAGACGCGCGAGCAATTCATTAAACTTGTTATCGAGCTTTGTTTCGAACGTCTTCTCAAGGCCAGTGATCTTCTCCATGGCCTCTTCAAAATTGTTCAGCACATCTTGCACCTGTTCAGTCATCATTTGCTGAAACTTATCATGAAGCTCCTTGTTCGATAAATTCTCCCAGGCAATCTCGTCGGCTTGTGATCCTGGCATGGTTAGCAGCAATAGAAACACACAAGAATATGATCCTACAGACTACGAACAAGTGGTGGTGGTGGGTGTCACAAACCCATCAAGCAAAACTCAAATTCTTACCAGTTCTTACCCAGCAGCAGGCGGTGATCGGCAACCGTTGTAGTCAAAACTCTCAAAGCTTGGATAGAGTGATTATCAGGGAGAGTCAAACGCACGACGTAGATGTATGTGGAGCTGGGAAGGCTTATAATATGGTAGCAAAAAGGGTCAGCAATAATCAATTCAGAGATGCAAAGTTGAATAAACGCTCAACGACGGTACTGTGCTGGTCCTAGGCTAGACTGTGCTAGAGCGGCGAGCCTAGAACACCAACAAAATCACGGCGCGGCACGTAAACAAGGGAGGAGCACACTCTGAATTTTTTTTCTCTTTTTTTTCTCTTTTTTTCCTCTTTTTTTTTTGCTCGGCAACAATTTTTTTTTCGAAAAAGTCTACAAATGGTCTAAAACTGCCTAGCCAGAATTTTCCAGACTTAGTTTTTGTTGTTGAAATTGGAACTATTTTTCTTCTGCGGATGGCTCGGAAGTTGGGGAGTCCTTCTTTGTCACGACTCGGAGTATCGCGTGAACAATGCAACAATGCAACAATTACTGGACTCGGACTAGGACTGGTGGCGGAGATGAATCTGGTGGAACTCGGACTGGTGGCGAAGATGAATCTGGTGGAACACGGACAGGTGGCGGATATATGTTGCAGGTGAACTCGGATTGGCGTGATGGCGGCGGATATGTGGTGGCGTATATGGATTCGGATTGACGGTGAATATGTGGTGGTGGTATATGGCAACAGCGACGATGATGATGTGGTGGTGATATATGGCAGCGGCGACGTGACAACCTGTGAACAGAACTCGAAACTCTAAAAGACTAGACGCTAAGACCAGCAACTGGACACGACGATGCAACCGCAAATTCAACAAAGCAAATACAGAAAAGATTATGCAAGGCTCAGATTGGTTCGGATGGGATGAACTAACCCTAATTTTTTTTGGCTTTTTCGTGGACTATAGGTATGAAGAACAGACTCGATCTAAACTACGAAAAACTGTAAAATCTCACCGAGCAACCTGGAAATCTGATACCACTTGATAGAGGCAAAGGTGTCCCGTCTTTCGATGAGATGATGGATATCGCTTTGGTGGAAGTCGACTTTGACGATCCGACTACGAACGTGCGAGGACGTCGCGCCTTAGCAATCGCTAAACCAACTCCGAGAGGTTATTGACCACGCCGGAGCACGATCAACCTGACCACGAGGGTCTGTTTCCTGCGAGCAAACGAAGAACAAGCAAGAAACTTAGATTGCAATCTGGATATTGCGAATATAAGATGAAAGCTTTATTGATCAAGGTGGGGTTCTGTGACGCCTTTGTCTGGTCGTTGAACACAAACGAAGTACGCGAAGTTGCAGCTATGGCGAACTTTTAATCTAAACAAAACCCAAAGTCTAAATGATGCCCTAAGGGCTGTATATATGGAGGAAGAGGGGGGAATTTCGTGGCCCTTGGTGGAGGGGTCCGAAATCAACCCTATCTCTTGTTTCCCCACACATACGGACTCTAAAAATAGCCTATACTTATGTATTTCGAAATTACATGGGCCTGGCCCAATAATAAGGTGACGCAGCACCTAAAATAGCCTCGGGACGAAATTTATGAAGTGGCATCTTGTATATTTCGTCCAAGGCTTCATGCACCCATTATGGTGGCTTCAAAGTCCTGAAATCATCACTTGTAACTCCGTTCTTGTTCCCCTTGCGCATGCCATCATCTCCATGCTTGTTCTTGCTCCAATGTTCATCCTTCTCCAAGCTAGGCCCTACATTTGTAAGCAAAACAAATGTATCCAATTTAGGCAGCATCATATTCTCATGAACATTAGAATCATTACCAAGAAACGAAAGTACCTGGTAATTTAGTTGGCGTGCACGAGCTCTAGTAATTGGTCCAGTATGTATAGCAGCAGGGGCTGTGGGTGTAACAATTGTATTGATGTCCTCATCATCCTCCCCTTCTTGAAATGAAGTCGTCCTCGACGGAAGTCCATCTTCCTCACCCAAATAAGGCTTCAAATCTGCAATGTTAAAAGTGGGACTAACCCCAAAATCTGCAGGCAGCTCAAGTTTATATGCATTATCATTTATTTTCTCTAACACCTTAAAGGGACCATCAGCACGTGGCATTAGCTTTGATTTGCGCAAATCAGGAAACATATCCTTACGCAAATGTAACCAAACAAGATCTCCAGGTGCAAACACAACATGTTTTCTACCCTTATCTCCAGCAAGTTTATATTTAGCATTCATACGCTCAATGTTTTCCTTAGTTAACTCATGCATTTTTAAAATCAATTCAGCACGTTGTTTAGCATCAAAATTAACCTTCTCCGAAGATGGAAGAGGCAACAAATCAATAGGTGCACGAGGTAGGAAACCATACACAACTTCAAAAGGGCACATCTTAGTAGTAGAATGCAATGAACGATTATAAGCAAATTTAATATGAGGAAAGCATTCCTCCCACATTTTCTTATTATTCTTCAAAACAGCCCTAAGCATAGTAGACAACGTTCTATTGACTACTTCAGTTTGTCCATCAGTTTGGGGGTGACAAGTAGTACTAAAAAGCAGTTTAGTCCCCAACTTAGCCCATAAACATCTCCAAAAGTGCCTAAGAAATTTAGTATCACGATCTGAAACAATAGTATTTGGCACACCATGCAAGCGAATAATTTCACGAAAGAACAAATCAGCAACATTAACAGCATCATCGCTTTTATGACATGGTATAAAGTGTGCCATTTTCGAGAATCTATCCACGACAACAAATATGCTATCCCTCCCCTTCTTTGTTCGAGGTAAACCTAAAACAAAGTCCATAGATATATCCTCCCAAGGAACACTAGGTACAGGCAAAGGCATATATAAACCATGAGGATTGAGTCGTGACTTAGCTTTTTGACATGTAGTGCATCGAGCAATAAAACGCTCAACATCCCGTCTCATCTTTGGCCAAAAGAAATGTGTAGCAAGTACGTCCTCTGTCTTCTTCACGCCAAAGTGTCCCATTAATCCTCCTCCATGCGCCTCCTACAACAACAAAAGACGAACAGAGCTAGCTGGAATGCATAGCTTGTTAGCACGAAACACAAATCCATCGTTAACGATGAACTTGTTCCACATTATTCCTTCTTTACAATTCTGCATTACATCTTTAAAATCAGCATCATGCACATATTGATCTTTGATGGCCTCCAAACCAAATATTTTGAAGTCAAGTTGTGAAAGCATAGTATAGCGGCGAGACAATGCATCAGCAATAACATTTTCTTTTCCCTTCTTGTGTTTAATGACATAAGGAAAAGTCTCAATGAATTCAACCCATTTAGCATGTCTACGATTCAGTTTAGCTTGACTTTTAATATGTTTCAAAGATTCATGATCAGAATGTATAACAAATTCTTTGGGCCATAAATAATGTTGCCATGTTTCTAAAGTCCGAACAAGAGCATATAATTCTTTATCATAAGTAGAATAATTCAGACTAGGCCCACTCAATTTTTCAGAAAAGTATGCAACGGGTTTGCCCTCTTGTAATAACACACCTCCTAATCCAATTCCACTAGCATCACATTCAAGCTCAAAAGTCTTATTAAAATCAGGAAGTTGGAGTAAAGGAGCATGTGTCAACTTATCTTTCAATACGGAGAAGGCTTCTTCCTGTGCAGTACCCCAAAGAAAAGGCACATCTTTCTTTGTAAGCTCATTGAGAGGTGCAGCAATGGTGCTGAAATCTCTCACAAAACGCCTATAGAATCCAGCGAGGCCAAGAAAACTCCTCACGTGTGTGACCGTTTTGGGCTGCGGCCAACTCTCAATAGCTTCAATCTTGGCTTTATCAACTTCAATTCCCTGTGGAGTAACAACATAGCCAAGAAAAGATACTCGGTCGGTGCAAAAGGTGCACTTCCCAAGGTTACCAAACAAACGTGCATCACGTAGAGCAATAAAAACAGCACGTAAATGTTCCAAATGTTCTTCCAAAGATCTGCTATAAATCAATATGTCATCAAAGTAAACTACCACAAATCGTCTAATGAAAGCACGTAAAACTTCGTTCATTAATCTCATGAAAGTACTAGGTGCATTAGTTAACCCAAAAGGCATGACTAACCACTCATATAATCCAAACTTAGTTTTAAATGCTGTTTTCCATTCATCTCCCAATTTCATACGAATTTGATGGTAGCCACTACGCAAATCAACTTTGGAGAATATTGTAGAGCCACTCAATTCATCAAGCATATCATCTAGCCTAGGAATAGGATGACGATAACAAATAGTAATATTATTAATGCCTCTACAATCAACACACATACGTGATGTACCATCCTTTTTCGGCACTAGAATAATAGGAACAACACAAGGACTAAGGGATTCGCGTATATAACCTTTGTCGAGAAGCTCTTGTACTTGACGCATAATCTCCTTCGTCTCCTCTGGATTGGTACGGTATGGTGCACGGTTTGGCAGTGAAGCACCGGGAATTAAGTCAATCTGATGCTCAATCCCTCGAATAGGCGGTAATCCCGGTGGCACGTCTTGTGGAAAAACATCAGCGAACTCCTGCAAAATGTTAGTGACAGCAGGAGGCAAAGAGTGATGAGGACATGACTACCTTGGATATGACCAAAAATATTGCATATATGCATATTTGTCAGGTGATTTCTAGTGCAAACTATTCAATAATCTATTTATGTTATCCAGAACAAAAATACTTCACACACTTTTGTGTTTTGTCTAATTGCAGGTGTATGAGACATTTGTACAATCCACATATGAAGATAAGGAAGAAAGAGATGTTTATTTGCTGTCCAAAAAGTTCTCTCACGTCACTTTTGGCCCAAGAGAAGATAGAGTCCAAGTCTCTCACGTTCTGGATTCAGATTCGGACTGCACAGACATACCTGACTCAAAACGCACACAAGTTTTTCATACGGACTCCGAATTGGGTGATTTTTTTTTGTTGGAAACTAGATTTCGTGCACTTTCCAACCCAATTGGAATCACCTTCAAATTCGTCCGGAGCGTTGAGTTGTGGACGAAACAATCTGATGCTGCAGCAGAATCCGAGTCAAACTACAAGTCCAAAGGTGTTACATCACCTCCGCTTGGGCCCATTGGCCTTGTACGACCTAGATTTAGTTTTAGGCTGCCTTGGGACGTCCTCCCACCTCCTTGGCCTCCACCCCTTGCTCCTATATAAGTAGATCCATCTAGTAGCTTTTCTTTGGGATTTGTTTAGTTAAAAGTTAGCCATTGCAACTTCGTGTACTTCGTTTGTGTCCAACGACCAGACCAAGACCGCTTACGGATCCCCACCATTATCAATACCTCATATATATTTGCAATATTCAGATTGCTTTATCATATTCTTGCTCGTTCTTCGATTGCTTGCAGGAATAGACCTTCGTGGTCAGGCTGACCGTGCTTCCGGCATCGTCAGTAACCTCAGGAGATTGGTTTAGCGATTGCTAAGGCGCAACGTCGTGCACGTTTGTAGTCGGATCGTCAAAGTCGTCTCCACCAAATCGATAGTTATCATCTCATCGAAAGATCGGGACACCCCGCCTCTATCATCATTAAACACAAGAAGGGAAAAGAAAATGTTATTGCTGATGCTTTGTCTCGTCGCTATACTATGCTTTCACAACTTGACTTCAAAATATTTGGTTTGGAGACCATCAAAGATCAATATGTGCATGATGCTGATTTTAAAGATGTAATGCATAATTGTAAAGAAGGAAGAATGTGGAACAAGTTTGTTGTTAACGATGGATTTGTGTTTCGTGCTAACAAGCTATGCATTCCAGCTAGCTCCGTTCGTCTTTTGTTGTTGCAGGAGGCGCATGGAGGAGGATTAATGGGACACTTTGGCGTGAAGAAGACGGAGGACGTACTTGCTACACATTTCTTTTAGCCAAAGATGAGACGGGATGTTGAGCGTTTTATTGCTCGATGCACTACATGTCAAAAAGCTAAGTCACGACTCAATCCTCATGGTTTATATATGCCTTTGCCTGTACCTAGTGTTCCTTGGGAGGATATATCTATGGACTTTGTTTTAGGTTTACCTCGAACAAAGAAGGGGAGGGATAGCATATTTGTTGTCGTGGATAGATTCTCGAAAATGGCACACTTTATACCATGTCATAAAAGCGATGATGCTGTTAATGTTGCTGATTTGTTCTTTCGTGAAATTATTCGCTTGCATGGTGTGCCAAATACTATTGTTTCAGATCGTGATACTAAATTTCTTAGGCACTTTTGGAGATGTTTATGGGCTAAGTTGGGGACTAAACTGCTTTTTAGTACTACTTGTCACCCCCAAACTGATGGACAAACTGAAGTAGTCAATAGAACGTTGTCTACTATGCTTAGGGCTGTTTTGAAGAATAATAAGAAAATGTGGGAGGAATGCTTTCCTCATATTAAATTTGCTTATAATCGTTCATTGCATTCTACTACTAAGATGTGCCCTTTTGAAGTTGTGTATGGTTTCCTACCTCGTGCACCTATTGATTTGTTGCCTCTTCCATCTTCGGAGAAGGTTAATTTTGATGCTAAACAACGTGCTGAATTGATTTTAAAAATGCATGAGTTAACTAAGGAAAACATTGAGCGTATGAATGCTAAATATAAACTTGCTGGAGATAAGGGTAGAAAACATGTTGTGTTTGCACCTGGAGATCTTGTTTGGTTACATTTGCGTAAGGATATGTTTCCTGATTTGCGCAAATCAAAGCTAATGCCACGTGCTGATGGTCCCTTTAAGGTGTTAGAGAAAATAAATGATAATGCATATAAACTTGAGCTGCCTGCAGATTTTGGGGTTAGTCCCACTTTTAACATTGCAGATTTGAAGCCTTATTTGGGTGAGGAAGATGGACTTCCGTCGAGGACGACTTCATTTCAAGAAGGGGAGGATGATGAGGACATCAATACAATTGTTACACCCACAGCCCCTGCTGCTATACATACTGGACCAATTACTAGAGCTCGTGCACGCCAACTAAATTACCAGGTACTTTCGTTTCTTGGTAATGATTCTAATGTTCATGAGAATATGATGCTGCCTAAATTGGATACATTTGTTTTGCTTACAAATGTAGGGCCTAGCTTGGAGAAGGATGAACATTGGAGCAAGAACAAGCATGGAGATGATGGCATGCGCAAGGGGAACAAGAACGGAGTTACAAGTGATGATTTCAGGACTTTGAAGCCACCATAATGGGTGCATGAAGCCTTGGACGAAATATACAAGATGCCACTTCATAAATTTCGTCCCGAGGCTATTTTAGGTGCTGCGTCACCTTATTATTGGGCCAGGCCCATGTAATTTCGAAATACATAAGTATAGGCTATTTTTAGAGTCCGTATGTGTGGGGAAACAAGAGATAGGGTTGATTTCGGACCCCTCCACCAAGGGCCACGAAATTCCCCCCCCCCTTCCTCCATATATACAGCCCTTAGGGCATCGTTTAGACTTTGGGTTTTGTTTAGATTAAAAGTTCGCCATAGCTGCAACTTCGCGTACTTCGTTTGTGTTCAACGACCAGACAAAGGCGTCACAGAACCCCACCTTGATCAATAAAGCTTTCATCTTATATTCGCAATATCCAGATTGCAATCTTAGTTTCTTGCTTGTTCTTCGTTTGCTCGCAGGAAACAGACCCTCGTGGTCAGGTTGATCGTGCTCCGGCGTGGTCAATAACCTCTCGGAGTTGGTTTAGCGATTGCTAAGGCGCGACGTCCTCGCACGTTCGTAGTCGGATCGTCAAAGTCGACTTCCACCAAAGCGAAATCCACCATCTCATCGAAAGACGGGACACCTTTCCCTCTATCACACCGGGAATTAAGTCAATCTGATGCTCAATCCCTCGAATAGGCGGTAATCCCGGTGGCACGTCTTGTGGAAAAACGTCAGCGAACTCCTGCAAAATGTTAGTGACAGCAGGAGGCAAAGAGGAAGGCACGTCCTCGAATGAAAATAATGCCTCTTTGCACACAAAAGCATAGCAAACAGATTTGCTGAAATCTAGCTCATCAATATCAGATTTGGTGGCAAATAAACATGCACTTTTCAATTTAATTTCAGAAGCAACACTAGATGGTTTATTATTAGGCTTCATTTGTTGCTCAAATTCTTTTGCCACAATCTGATTTTCACTCTTATTCTTCTCCTGTTGTGCTTTATTAGCTCTATTAATATCATCTTTCAAAATGGAATCAGGAGTCATAGGAAGCAAAGTAATATTTTTACCCTTATGAACAAGAGTATAGTGATTGTTTCTACCATGGTGTACAGAATTTTTATCAAATTGCCATGGTCTACCAAGTAATAAGGAACATGCTTGCATAGGTACCACATCACAATCAACATAATCAGCATATGTAGAGATACTAAAATGCACACGAACAGTACGTGTTACCTTAACCTTGCCGCTATTGTTACCACTTGATAGAGGCAAAGGTGTCCCGTCTTTCGATGAGATGGTGGATTTCGCTTTGGTGGAAGTCGACTTTGACGATCCGACTACGAACGTGCGAGGACGTCGCGCCTTAGCAATCGCTAAACCAACTCCGAGAGGTTATTGACCACGCCGGAGCACGATCAACCTGACCACGAGGGTCTGTTTCCTGCGAGCAAACAAAGAACAAGCAAGAAACTAAGATTGCAATCTGGATATTGCGAATATACGATGAAAGCTTTATTGATCAAGGTGGGGTTCTGTGACGCCTTTGTCTGGTCGTTGAACACAAACGAAGTACGCGAAGTTGCAGCTATGGCGAACTTTTAATCTAAACAAAACCCAAAGTCTAAACGATGCCCTAAGGGCTGTATATATGGAGGAAGAGGGGGGGAATTTCGTGGCCCTTGGTGGAGGAGTCCGAAATCAACCCTATCTCTTGTTTCCCCACACATACGGACTCTAAAAATAGCCTATACTTATGTATTTCGAAATTACATGGGCCTGGCCCAATAATAAGGTGACGCAGCACCTAAAATAGCCTCGGGACGAAATTTATGAAGTGGCATCTTGTATATTTCGTCCAAGGCTTCATGCACCCATTATGGTGGCTTCAAAGTCCTGAAATCATCACTTGTAACTCCGTTCTTGTTCCCCTTGCGCATGCCATCATCTCCATGCTTGTTCTTGCTCCAATGTTCATCCTTCTCCAAGCTAGGCCCTACATTTGTAAGCAAAACAAATGTATCCAATTTAGGCAGCATCATATTCTCATGAACATTAGAATCATTACCAAGAAACGAAAGTACCTGGTAATTTAGTTGGCGTGCACGAGCTCTAGTAATTGGTCCAGTATGTATAGCAGCAGGGGCTGTGGGTGTAACAATTGTATTGATGTCCTCATCAGGCTGTGGGTGCAACAATGGTATTGATGTCCTCATCAATTTCCAAACGGTAACTTCGATTCCGGCGTTCTTTATATCGTTTTCAAGCGATTTCATCTCATCTTTCCATTGGCACACTTGGATTTCCAAGTTGAGGCCAGGTTCTTGCATTTCCTGTCATATCTTGCATTTTGCATCCCGCATCGCATCCCGCATAGCATATCATCATTGCATCATATTGCTTGATTCTTGCACGTGGTTGATTGTGTCCTTGTTGCTTGTTTGTCTTGTTTGGGTAGAGCCGGGAGACGAGTTCGCTAATGAGGAGCCCATTGAGTTTGCTTTCGAGGATCCAGTCAACTCTGACAACTGTGCAGGCAAGATGATCATACCCTCGAAATCACTACTATCTTTGCTATGCTAGTTTGTAAGCTCTTTTGCTATGCCAATGCTACGATGCCTACCACTTGTTTTCAAGCCTCCCAAATTGCCATGTCAAACCTCTAACCCACCATGTCCTAGCAAACCGTTGTTTGGCTATGTTACCGCTTTGCTCAGCCCCTCTTATAGCGTTGCTAGTTGCAGGTGAAGATTGGAGGCCGTTCCTTGTTGGAAAATTTATTTACTTGTTGGGATATCATTATGTTATCTTGCTACCTTAATGCATCTATATACTTGGTAAAGGGTGGAAGGCTCGTCCTCTTGCCTAGTGTTTTGTTCCACTCTTGCCGCCCTAGTTTCCGTCATATCGGTGTTATGTTCCCGGATTTTGCGTTCCTTACGCGGTTGGGTTATAATGGGAACCCCTTGATAGTTCGCCTTGATTAAAGCTTTTCCAGCAATGCCCAACCTTGGTTTTACCATTTTCCACCTAGCCTTTTCTTTCCCTTGGGTTCTGCAGACTCAAGGGTCATCATTATTTTAACCCCCTCGGGCCAGTGCTCCTCTAAGTGTTGGTCCAAATAGAGCCACTTGCAGCTCCACCTCGGGGCAACTTGAGGGTTGGTTTTATTTGTACGTAGTGTTCATCTAAGTGTGCCTTGAGAAAGAGATATGTGCAGCTCCTATCGGGATTTGTCGGCACATTCGGGCGGTGTTGCTGGACTTGTTTTAACCTATCGAAGTGTCTTGAGTAACCGAGATACCGAGTCTGATCGGAACGTCTTGGGAGGAGGTCTATTCCTTTGTTGACCGTGAGAGCTTGTCATGGGCTAAGTTGGGACTCCCCTGCAGGGATTTGAACTTTCGAAAGCTGTGCCCGCGGTTATGGGTAGATGGGAATTTGTTAATGTCCGGTTGTAGATAACTTGAACCTTAACTTAATTAAAATGAATCAACTGAGTGTGTTACCGTGATGGCCTCTCCTCGGCGGAGTCCGGGAAGTGGACACGGTGTTGGAGTGATGAGGACATCAATACAATTGTTACACCCACAGCCCCTGCTGCTATACATACTGGACCAATTACTAGAGCTCGTGCACGCTAACTAAATTACCAGGTACTTTCGTTTCTTGGTAATGATTCTAATGTTCATGAGAATATGATGCTGCCTAAATTGGATACATTTGTTTTGCTTACAAATGAAGGGCCTAGCTTGGAGAAGGATGAACATTGGAGCAAGAACAACATGGAGATGATGGCATGCGCAAGGGAAACAAGAACGGAGTTACAAGTGATGATTTCAGGACTTTGAAGCCACCATAATGGGTGCATGAAGCCTTGGACGAAATATACAAGATGCCACTTCATAAATTTCGTCCCGAGGCAATTTTAGGTGCTGCGTCACCTTATTATTGGGCCAGGCCCATGTAATTTCGAAATACATAAGTATAGGCTATTTTTAGAGTCCGTATGTGTGGGGAAACAAGAGATAGGGTTGATTTCGGACCCCTCCACCAAGGGCCACGAAATTCCCCCCCCCCCCTCTTCCTCCATATATACAGCCCTTAGGGCATCGTTTAGACTTTGGGGATTTGTTTAGTTAAAAGTTAGCCATTGCAACTTCGTGTACTTCGTTTGTGTCCAACGACCAGACCAAGACCGCTTCCGGATCCCCACCATTATCAATACCTCATATATATTTGCAATATTCAGATTGCTTTATCATATTCTTGCTCGTTCTTCGATTGCTTGCAGGAATAGACCTTCGTGGTCAGGCTGACCGTGCTTCCGGCGTCGTCAGTAACCTCAGGAGATTGGTTTAGCGATTGCTAAGGCGCAACGTCGTGCACGTTTGTAGTCGGATTGTCAAAGTCGTCTCCACCAAATCGATAGTTATCATCTCATCGAAAGATCGGGACCCTCGCCTCTATCAAGTGGTATCAGTTTTCAGGTTGTTCGGTGAGAATTTCCAATTTTTCCTAGATTAGATTTATTTTCTTACCTATTGTCCAAGAAAAAGCCACAAAACAAAAGTTAGATCTATTAATCCTTTGTCCTAGCCAGACTGAGCCTTTGCATTTTTTTTCATTATTTGCATTATTGAATTATCGGTTGCATCACCGTGTCGAGTTGCTGGTCTTAGTGTCTAGTTCCTTTAGAGTTTCGAGTTCTGTTCACATTAGTCACGCAGCCGCTGCATCATTATCCCATCCACTGTCCACCATCCCATCCACCAATTTCCACCATGTGCTACGCACTATTTATTGTCATAATCATAGTTGAGGTCACTCACATCTTCGCCTGATCGAATCTGCATCTTATCTAGTTTGTCTTGGGAAGAGGGATAAAAAGAAGATAAAGAAAGAAAAAAGGAGAAAAAAGGAAAGAAAAAAAAAAGAAAAAGAGGGAGAAGAAAAAGAAAAAAAAGGAGTATACTAATATCACTCGTTTATTCCATCTTGCTTGTAAAGCTGAACGTGAAGTGCAGGATCGACAAGCATTGGGGCGAACTAACTTTTCTGCAGGCCGATCTTCATCATGGACACCACGTGCATCTTCTACTTCAACTGCACCAGCACCTCCATCCGGTGCCACCTCCAGCCGTGATACAAGAAAACAGGCACAACCACCATTATATGCCAAGAGCGCACCTGCGGGGCCTGCACAGCGTTCTTCTTCTTCCATGGCATCAACAGGGCACACAAGTGATATTATTTGTCGTCGTTGTAAGGGAGGAGGTCATTATGCGAGAGAATGCAAATCTCCGCGTGTGATGATTGCTACCGCGGATGGTGGATATGAGTCCGCTAGTGACTATGATGAGGAGACTTTGGCTCTTATTACACGTGAAGAACATGGTGGAGATGATTCTGATCATGAGACGCAATACATGGCTCCTGAAGACGCTGACAGGTATGAATGTTTAGTTGCTCAACGTGTTTTGAGTGTGCAGGTCACACAAGCTGAGCAAAATCAGAGGCACAATTTGTTCCATACCAAGGGAGTTGTGAAGGAACGTTCTGTGCGCGTCATCATAGACGGAGGGAGCTGCAACAACTTGGCTAGCATGGAGATGGTGGAGAATCTTTCTCTCACCACAAGACCACATCCACATCCTTACTACATCCAATGGTTCAACAACAGCGGCAAGGTTAAGGTAACACGTACTGTTCGTGTGCATTTTAGTATCTCTACATATGCTGATTATGTTGATTGTGATGTGGTACCCATGCAAGCATGTTCCTTATTACTTGGTAGACCATGGCAATTTGATAAAAATTCTGTACACCATGGTAGAAACAATCACTATACTCTTGTTCATAAGGATAAAAATATTACTTTGCTTCCTATGACTCCTGATTCCATTTTGAAAGATGATATTAATAGAGCTAATAAAGCACAACAGGAGAAGAATAAGAGTGAAAATCAGATTGTGGCAAAAGAATTTGAGCAACAAATGAAGCCTAATAATAAACCATCTAGTGTTGCTTCTGAAATTAAATTGAAAAGTGCATGTTTATTTGCCACCAAATCTGATATTGATGAGCTAGATTTCAGCAAATCTGTTTGCTATGCTTTTGTGTGCAAAGAGGCATTATTTTCATTCGAGGACGTGCCTTCCTCTTTGCCTCCTGCTGTCACTAACATTTTGCAGGAGTTCGCTGACGTTTTTCCACAAGACGTGCCACCGGGATTACCGCCTATTCGATGGATTGAGCATCAGATTGACTTAATTCCCGGTGCTTCACTGCCAAACCGTGCACCATACCGTACCAATCCAGAGGAGACGAAGGAGATTATGCGTCAAGTACAAGAGCTTCTCGACAAAGGTTATATACGCGAATCCCTTAGTCCTTGTGCTGTTCCTATTATTCTAGTGCCGAAAAAGGATGGTACATCACGTATGTGTGTTGATTGTAGAGGCATTAATAATATTACTATTCGTTATCGTCATCCTATTCCTAGGCTAGATGATATGCTTGATGAATTGAGTGGCTCTACAATATTCTCCAAAGTTGATTTGCGTAGTGGCTACCATCAAATTCGTATGAAATTGGGAGATGAATGGAAAACAGCATTTAAAACTAAGTTTGGATTATATGAGTGGTTAGTCATGCCTTTTGGGTTAACTAATGCACCTAGTACTTTCATGAGATTAATGAACGAAGTTTTACGTGCTTTCATTGGACGATTTGTGGTAGTTTACTTTGATGACATATTGATTTATAGCAGATCTTTGGAGGAACATTTGGAACATTTACGTGCTGTTTTTATTGCTCTACGTGATGCACGTTTGTTTGGTAACCTTGGGTGATAGAGGCAAAGGTGTCCCGTCTTTCGATGAGATGGTGGATTTCGCTTTGGTGGAAGTCGACTTTGACGATCCGACTACGAACGTGCGAGGACGTCGCGCCTTAGCAATCGCTAAACCAACTCCGAGAGGTTATTGACCACGCCGGAGCACGATCAACCTGACCACGAGGGTCTGTTTCCTGCGAGCAAACAAAGAACAAGCAAGAAACTGAGATTGCAATCTGGATATTGCGAATATAAGATGAAAGCTTTATTGATCAAGGTGGGGTTCTGTGACGCCTTTGTCTGGTCGTTGAACACAAACGAAGTACGCGAAGTTGCAGCTATGGCGAACTTTTAATCTAAACAAAACCCAAGGTCTAAACGATGCCCTAAGGGCTGTATATATGGAGGAAGAGGGGGTGGATTTCGTGGCCCTTGGTGGAGGGGTCCGAAATCAACCCTATCTCTTGTTTCCCCACACATACGGACTCTAAAAATAGCCTATACTTATGTATTTCGAAATTACATGGGCCTGGCCCAATAATAAGGTGTCGCAGCACCTAAAATAGCCTCGGGACGAAATTTATGAAGTGGCATCTTGTATATTTCGTCCAAGGCTTCATGCACCCATTATGGTGGCTTCAAAGTCCTGAAATCATCACTTGTAACTCCGTTCTTGTTCCCCTTGCGCATGCCATCATCTCCATGCTTGTTCTTGCTCCAATGTTCATCCTTCTCCAAGCTAGGCCCTTCATTTGTAAGCAAAACAAATGTATCCAATTTAGGCAGCATCATATTCTCATGAACATTAGAATCATTACCAAGAAACGAAAGTACCTGGTAATTTAGTTGGCGTGCACGAGCTCTAGTAATTGGTCCAGTATGTATAGCAGCAGGGGCTGTGGGTGTAACAATTGTATTGATGTCCTCATCACGCTCTATCCAAGCTTTGAGAGTTTTTGACTACAACGGTTGCCGATCACCGCCTGCTGCTGGGTAAGAACTGGTAAGAATTTGAGATTTGCTTGACGGATTTGTGACACCCACCACCACCACTTGTTCGTAGTCTGTAGGATCATATTCTTGTGTGTTTCTATTGCTGCTAACCATGCCAGGATCACAAGCCGACGAGATTGACTGGGAGAATTTATCGAACAAGGAGCTTCATGATAAGTTTCAGCAAATGATGACTGAACAGGTGCAAGATGTGCTGAACAATTTTGAAGAGGCCATGGAGAAGATCACTGGCTTTGAGAAGACGTTCGAAACAAAGCTCGATAACAAGTTTAATGAATTGCTCGCGCGTCTTCCACCACCACCACCCGCTGCACCTAACGCACCTCTCCAACAACAACAACAACGACTACCTCCACGTCGCGAAGCAGACCTCCGCCGAGCAAGCCGTGTTCCTCTTGCGTTTGGCCAAACTGTTGGTGCTGCTGTTGATACTTCTGTGGCTCCTGCTGCTGATGCGGAGGAGGATGATTATGTGGGAGATTATGAGCATGAGGTTGATCAAAATCAACACTACGTGCAGCCACCTGTACCACCACCAGCAGGTCGACCTCAGGTATATATTCGTAATGGTAGGCCTGCACCACCACCTCAGGTACGAGATGATGTCCATATTCCTAAACTGAAATTGAATATTCCACCATTTGAGGGTAGATATGTTCCTGATATATATCTTACTTGGGAGTTAGAAACTGAACAACGATTTACATGTTTACAATATCCTGAGGAGAGACGAGTTGCTGCTGCCGTTTGTGCTTTCACTAGTTTTGCATGTGTATGGTGGTCTGAACATTGTAGATTATATCCTATTCCAACTACTTGGGCTGCTTTGAAAACTGCTATGCGTACGCGTTGGGTTCCACCATATTATCAACGTGAATTGCTTCAAAAATTGCAGCGTTTAAGACAAGGGAAAAATTCTGTAGAAGAATATTATCAGGAATTACAAACTGGCATGATTAGATGTGGTATTGTTGAGGAGAATGAAGCTATGCTTGCACGTTTTCTAGGTGGATTAAATAGAGAGATTCAGACCATTCTAGACTATAAGGAGTATACTAATATCACTCTTTATTCCATCTTGCTTGTAAAGCTGAACGTGAAGTGCAGGATGTCATAAAAGTGATGATGCTGTTAATGTTGCTGATTTGTTCTTTCGTGAAATTATTCGCTTGCATGGTGTGCCAAATACTATTGTTTCAGATCGTGATACTAAATTTCTTAGCCACTTTTGGAGATGTTTATGGGCTAAGTTGGGGACTAAACTGCTTTGTAGTACTACTTGTCACCCCCAAACTGATGGACAAACTGAAGTAGTCAATAGAACGTTGTCTACTATGCTTAGGGCTGTTTTGAAGAATAATAAGAAAATGTGGGAGGAATGCTTGCCTCATATTGAATTTGCTTATAATCGTTCATTGCATTCTACTACTAAGATGTGCCCTTTTGAAGTTGTGTATGGTTTCCTACCTCGTGCACCTATTGATTTGTTGCCTCTTCCATCTTCGGAGAAGGTTAATTTTGATGCTAAACAACGTGCTGAATTGATTTTAAAAATGCATGAGTTAACTAAGGAAAACATTGAGCGCATGAATGCTAAATATAAACTTGCTGGAGATAAGGGTAGAAAACATGTTGTGTTTGCACCCGGAGATCTTGTTTGGTTACATTTGCGTAAGGATAGATTTCCTGATTTGCGCAAATCAAAGTTAATGCCCCGTGCTGATGGTCCCTTTAAGGTGTTAGAGAAAATAAATGATAATGCATATAAACTTGAGCTGCCTGCAGATTTTGGGGTTAGTCCCACTTTTAACATTGCAGATTTGAAGCCTTATTTGG
This sequence comes from Triticum dicoccoides, assembly GCF_002162155.2. Taxonomy (NCBI): domain Eukaryota; kingdom Viridiplantae; phylum Streptophyta; class Magnoliopsida; order Poales; family Poaceae; genus Triticum; species Triticum dicoccoides. Next base: position 96,279 of record NW_021271645.1, read on the forward strand.
GTGAGGAAGATGAACTTCCGTCGAGGACGACTTCATTTCAAGAAGGGGAGGATGATGAGGACATCAATACAATTGTTACACCCACAGCCCCTGCTGCTATACATACTGGACCAATTACTAGAGCTCGTGCACGCCAACTAAATTACCAGGTACTTTCGTTTCTTGGTAATGATTCTAATGTTCATGAGAATATGATGCTGCCTAAATTGGATACATTTGTTTTGCTTACAAATGAAGGGCCTAGCTTGGAGAAGGATGAACATTGGAGCAAGAACAAGCATGGAGATGATGGCATGCGCAAGGGAAACAAGAACGGAGTTACAAGTGATGATTTCAGGACTTTGAAGCCACCATAATGGGTGCATGAAGCCTTGGACGAAATATACAAGATGCCACTTCATAAATTTCGTCCCGAGGCTATTTTAGGTGCTGCGTCACCTTATATTGGGCCAGGCCCATGTAATTTCGAAATACATAAGTATAGGCTATTTTTAGAGTCCGTATGTGTGGGGAAACAAGAGATAGGGTTGATTTCGGACCCCTCCACCAAGGGCCACGAAATTCCCCCCCTCTTCCTCCATATATACAGCCCTTAGGGCATCGTTTAGACTTTGGGGATTTGTTTAGTTAAAAGTTAGCCATTGCAACTTCGTGTACTTCCTTTTGTCCAACGACCAGACCAAGACCGCTTCCGGATCCCCACCATTATCAATACCTCATATATATTTGCAATATTCAGATTGCTTTATCATATTCTTGGTCGTTCTTCGATTGCTTGCAGGAATAGACCTTCGTGGTCAGGCTGACCGTGCTTCCGGCGTCGTCAGTAACCTCAGGAGATTGGTTTAGCGATTGCTAAGGCGCAACGTCGTGCACGTTTGTAGTCGGATTGTCAAAGTCGTCTCCACCAAATCGATAGTTATCATCTCATCGAAAGATCGGGACCCTCGCCTCTATCATGGAGTAATGTTTGCGCAGGTTGTTCTCTAGTTTCTCGCTCGTGCTTTGCCTTGTCTTCTCGCTCTCTTTTGCGAATAAGTTAGCCACCATACTTGCTAGTCGCTTGCTGCAGCTCCACTCATATTTTACCTTGCCTTACCTATAAGCTTAAATAGTCTTGATCGCGAGGGTGCGAGATTGCTGAGTCCCTGTGGCTCACAGATTACTATTACACCAGATGCAGGACCTGATGATTCCGCTCCAGGAGACGCGTATGAGCTCAAGTGGGAGTTCGACGGAGACTCACAACGTTACTATGTTTTGATGAGGACATCAATACAATTGTTACACCCACAGCCCCTGCTGCTATACATACTGGACCAATTACTAGAGCTCGTGCACGCCAACTAAATTACCAGGTACTTTCGTTTCTTGGTAATGATTCTAATGTTCATGAGAATATGATGCTGCCTAAATTGGATACATTTGTTTTGCTTACAAATGAAGGGCCTAGCTTGGAGAAGGATGAACATTGGAGCAAGAACAAGCATGGAGATGATGGCATGCGCAAGGGGAACAAGAACGGAGTTACAAGTGCTGATTTCAGGACTTTGAAGCCACCATAATGGGTGCATGAAGCCTTGGACGAAATATACAAGATGCCACTTCATAAATTTCGTCCCGAGGCTATTTTAGGTGCTGCGTCACCTTATTATTGGGCCAGGCCCATGTAATTTCGAAATACATAAGTATAGGCTATTTTTAGAGTCCGTATGTGTGGGGAAACAAGAGATAGGGTTGATTTCGGACCCCTCCACCAAGGGTCACGAAATTGCCCCCTCTTCCTCCATATATACAGCCCTTAGGGCATCGTTTAGACTTTGAGTTTTGTTTAGATTAAAAGTTCGCCATAGCTGCAACTTCGCGTACTTCGTTTGTGTTCAACGACCAGACAAAGGCGTCACAGAACCCCACCTTGATCAATAAAGCTTTCATCTTATATTCGCAATATCCAGATTGCAATCTTAGTTTCTTGCTTGTTCTTCGTTTGCTCGCAGGAAACAGACCCTCGTGGTCAGGTTGATCGTGCTCCGGCGTGGTCAATAACCTCTCGGAGTTGGTTTAGCGATTGCTAAGGCGCGACGTCCTCGCACGTTCGTAGTCGGGTCGTCAAAGTCGACTTCCACCAAAGCGAAATCCACCATCTCATCGAAAGACGGGACACCTCCGCCTCTATCAAGTGGTATCAGATTTCCAGGTTGCTCGGTGAGATTTTACAGTTTTTCGTAGTTTAGATCGAGTCTGTTCTTCATACCTACAGTCCACGAAAAAGCCACAAAAAAAATTAGGGTTAGTTCATCATATCCGAACCAATCTGAGCCTTTGCATAATCTTTTTAGGGTTTTGCTTTGTTGAATTTGCGGTTGCATCGTCGTGTCTAGTTGCTGGTCTTAGAGTCTAGTCTTTTAGAGTTTCGAGTTCTGGTCATAAGTTGTCACGCCGCCGCCGCACCATCATCATCGCCCCTGCCATCTACCACCACCGCTTATCCGCCACCGCTCCGAATCCGTATCCATATACCACCACCAGTCCGTGTCCATATACCACAACCGATCCATATCCATATACTACCACCGCTACCACCACCGCTGCCATATACCACCACCATATATCCACCACCAATCCGAGTTCCTTGCATATTAGGTTTGTTTTCGAGATCCATCTAGATTCCGATTCGTGTTTCCTTGCCGGAGTAGGTTTCGGAAAAAAAAAAGAGTCGGGTAGCCACGCTCCGTTTAGGCCCAAATTTTTTCGAAAACGCATTTTTCGAAAAATTTTCTGGCTATCCTATTTTTAGGTGTTTCTGAGTGTTTTGAGACAGGTGCCATTATAGGAAGTTTTTTTGACCCGTTTCCAGTTTTTGGGTCCGGGCAGTCCAAAAAAAAAAAAATTGGTCGAAAAAATTTCGTGCCCATCCTGTCAGTTTGAGCTAAGAAGAGTTTTGAGACACTCGCCATTATAGTGATTTTTCGCAAAAAAAAAAGAGCGCAAAAAAAAGAGCGAAAAAAAAAATTCCAGAGTGTGCTTTTCCCTTGTTTACGTGCCGCGCCGTGATTTTGTTAGTGTTCTAGGCTCGCGTCTCTAGCACAGTCTAGCCTAGGACCAGCACAGTACCGTCGTTGAGCGTTTATTCAACTTTGCATCTCTGAATTGATTATTGCTGACCCTTTTTGCTACCATATTATAAGCCTTCCCAGCTCTACATACATCTACGTCGTGCGTTTGACTCTCCCTGGTAATCGCTCTATCCAAGCTTTGAGAGTTTTGACTACAACGGTTGCCGATCACCGCCTGTTGCTGGGTAAGAACTGGTAAGAATTTGAGTTTTGCTTGACGGATTTGTGACACCCACCACCACCACTTGTTCGTAGTCTGTAGGATCATATTCTTGTGTGTTTCTATTGCTGCTAACCATGCCAGGATCACAAGCCGACGAGATTGACTGGGAGAATTTATCGAACAAGGAGCTTCATGATAAGTTTCAGCAAATGATGACTGAACAGGTGCAAGATGTGCTGAACAATTTTGAAGAGGCCATGGAGAAGATCACTGGCCTTGAGAAGACGTTCGAAACAAAGCTCGATAACAAGTTTAATGAATTGCTCGCGCGTCTTCCACCACCACCACCCGCTGCACCTAACGCACCTCT
>NW_021271646.1:0-1175 GCF_002162155.2 Triticum dicoccoides
TGCCCTGAGTCGGAACCCCAGCTCCGACGGGAACTATCTGCACAGCTTGAGGCCCGAATTCCATCAAGAATTTGTCAAGCTCAACTTGATAATGGTAGCAGAAGGCACCATATCAAACTTGGAAATACAACCACACCTTGTGGAGAAAATTAAAGAGGCTCAGTCCGGTCACCCCAGCATTGAAGGAATTAAAAGGAAGTTGAGTATGGGCAAGGCCTCGGAATTCGTCATAGACAATGAAGGAATATTATGGTACGGAGAAAGGCTATGCGTGCCAAACATAGAAGACCTTAAACAACAAGTTTTAACTGAAGCACACACCACTCCATATTCGATCCACCCTGGAGGAACCAAAATGTATAAGGATATTCAGGAAAGATTTTGGTGGCACGGTATGAAGAGGGACATAGCCGCCTTCATTGCATGTTGCGACTCATGTCAACGCATAAAAGCTGAACATCAGAGACCAGCCGGACTACTGCAACCTAACAAAATACCTGAGTGGAAATGGGATGAAATAGGGATGGATTTTATTGTCGGATTACCTCGGTCACGACACGGGAATGATGCCATATGGGTCATCACTGACAGGTTGACCAAAGTGGCACACTTTATTCCAGTGAAGACAACCTACACCACTCAGAGGCTTGCCAGGATTTATCTTTCCCGCATAGTCTGTCTGCACGGTGTTCCGAAGACTATAATTTCCGACAGAGGCACTCAGTTCGTCTCAAGATTTTGGGAGCAATTACAACAGGCTCTGGGAACCCAACTAGCCTTCAGTACCGCATACCATCCACAGACTGATGGACAAACAGAACGCGTAAACCAGGTTTTAGAAGACATGCTGAGAGCATGTGTCCTCACCTATGGAACCAGTTGGGAGGACAGCCTGCCATATGCCGAGTTCGCATACAACAACAGTTACCAGGCCAGCCTGCAAATGGCCCCTTTCGAAGCCCTATACGGAAGGAGATGTCGTACCCCGTTAAATTGGTCAGAGACCGGAGACAGCCGCATCTTCGGACCAGATATGCTCAGAGAAGCCGAGGAAAAAGTCAAGCTAATCAGGGACCGACTTAAGACCGCTCAAAGTCGACAGAAAAGTTATTATGATCAGAAACATCGTAGGGTCAGCTTCGAACCCGGTGAATTCGTATACTTGAGAGTATCCC
>NW_021271647.1:0-1090 GCF_002162155.2 Triticum dicoccoides
AAATGTCAGAAAAAATAGAAAAACAGAAATAATAGAAGGAGGGGCTTACCTGGGCCTCCCCTCCCCTGTGCGGCCCAGCTGGCCGGCCCAGCCGACTGGCTAGCGCCAGTCGTCCTCCACCTCCCGCCAGGAGGCCAGAGGCGTGTGGCCGGCGCGTGCGCACCGCCGTGCCGCCACGGCACCTGCCTGCCTGTCCTCCCCTCGACGCCTGGACGTCCGGAACGTCGCCACGCGCTGCCCCGCACCGTTCTCACTCTCCCTCGCCCTCCTCTTCTCCCCCTGCTCTCTCTCCCTCTCACCCGAGCACCACCGCCGCTGCCGACGGGCATCTCCGTAGCCACCGGTCTCCCCTCACCTCCCCGACACGCCCAGGAGCTCCGCTTCGTCGCCAGCTACCTCCTCGCCGAGCCAAGCAAGCCGGAGTGCCCCGAGGAGCCACCATCGCCATCGTCTTCCTCCTCGGGCTCCGCCGTCCGCCGCCGTCGATTCGCCGTCACCAGGCCTTCCCCGACCCCGCTGTGCTGCTCTGCGTGATCGCGGTGAGCTCCGCCGCCGTTCCCCTCTCTTCTCCCTCCCGTTCCCGTGCCGTAGCACCGCTCCCCACCACGGCCGAAGCCCCTCGCCGCCGTCCACGTCGCCGCCGCCGTCTCGGCCCGCCTCCGCCCAAACCAAGCCTCCCTCCGCGTTCCTGGTGCCACGAGGGTGCCGCCGGGCCCCTCAGGTGGCCTCCCCGTGCCCCGCAGCCCGATCCCGCTCGCGCCCGAACCCCGGCCGCCGCCGCGAGCCTTGCTCCGGCGAGCTCCGGCCGTCCCCGCTCCTCCCACCTGTCGCACCAGATGCGCGAGAGCCCGGGCTACGCCCCGGTGCTCTCAGACGCCGTCCCCGTGGCCTGTGGCGCGGACTCCGCCGCGTCCAGAGGTCGCCGGCGACGAGCCCCCGTCGCCTGAGACCTGCCAGGTGGGGCCGGCCCGTCAGGTGATTAGCTTAGTGCTAATCACCGTTGACTAACCCCCCCCCCCTGACGCTGACCAGTGGGCCCGACCCCCCTTAACCTTTTTATTAAATTAAATTAACCCTGTTAACCCCCCCT
>NW_021271648.1:0-3881 GCF_002162155.2 Triticum dicoccoides
GACGAGAGAAGGATCTAAAGGACGAAGAAAGGAAGAATCCCGCTGTGATCCAGGTTTGCGTACATAACGTTTGCTTGGTCTACCACATATGGCATGCCGATGTTGAGTGCCAGGATTTTAAGAACTTCCTCAAGGACAAAAGAGTGAAATTCGTTACTGTAGGCTTTGAGAACGACAGGGATGTCCTGCGTCGGACAGGTCTCGTTGTAGGCCAGCCCTTCGATCTCCAGAAGGCAAGCCAGGTGTCCTCCTCTCAACCTTCAATGCTGACCCTGGCAGCAGCCATGATTGATCCTTCGTATGCTAAACTAATGAAACCTCATCACGAGTTTCATCATGCATGGGGGTCAAAGACATTAGATGAAGATCACATCCTGTACGCAGCAATGGATGCCTACCTTTGTTTAAATATCTACATGGGTTGGATGAAGAAGGAGAGCCCAGTGTCCGGTTCAAGCAAAGAAGCATCAGCGAAGAGGAAGAGGAAGAGGGACGAGGACGAAGTCGAGGACGTGGACTCGGACTCTGAGTAGGTGGCAGTGTCGTCGCTCATGCTGGTTCTACTGCTGTGTCAAGCGGACTAGTTGCCTAGTTTGTTTTCAAGGGTGCATTGTGTTGATGCTCCAGCAGAACTATGTTTATGTTCTTTCTCATTATTTGAACTCGTTAGTACGTAGAGTAGTACTAGTACTATGTCTTACTACTGTTCTTCTTGCAGTTGGTACTACTGCTCGTACCTTCATGTTCCTACTGTACTTAATACGTTCGTACTAGTAGTATAATTTGGGTCAGTCGATTTGTGAAAGAAGTTCGACGGAGCAACGGAAGAAGACGGCAGAAGAGGTGGAAGAAGCCCTTCTAGCTATCCATGTTGCATCAAACGGCTCACATGAGTCAACTAACCCAAATTGATCCTTCAGATTGCAGGATCACTACTGGGGAAAAACTTATACACAGAAATGTAGCAACAACGCGGGTCAAAAAAGAGCGCTAGTGCTAAATAGTAGTAGCGTTTGAGTAAAAACCGCGCTAAAGATACAACTTTAGCAGTAGCGCGTGCAGTGGCAAAAGCGCTACTACTAATATTCCCATTGCTAGAATGATAGGCTACGCATAGCAGTAGCGGGCTTGGAAGAAGCGCGCTACAGCTAGGGCATAAGTAGCAGCGCGTTTCCTAAGAAGAGCGCTGCTACTAACGGAAATAAAATAAGATGAAAAACAAATAGAAAAGTAAATGAAAATGAAAGAACTAGAAAAAGGAGAAAGGAAAAAATAAATGTAAAGCAAAATAAATGAAAAAGCGAAAAAGTGTAGGAAGGCATAGCAGTAGTGTGTGTCTGTAAGAGGCGCTATAGCTAACGTAGCTGCAGCGCGTGTCCTAGACCCCCACTATAGAAACAGAAAAGGAAATTAAAAAATGGAAGAAAATTACATAGCTATAGCAGCAGCGCGTTTTGTAAAAACCGCTACCAAACGCGCTACCGCTAAGTTTGACTTAACCAAAAAACCGTTTCCCCCCGGCCACCACTTCTCCCCCAAATCCCTCAACCCACATCGCGCGCCGCCGTCTCCCCGATTCGCCGTCGCCCCACTTCGCCGCCGTCTCCTACAGACGTCGACGCCACGAGAGCCGTGCGCTGTCGACGCCACCGGATCCTTCCTCGCCACAACTGCCTCCCTCGCTGTCATCGGAGACGCCCCTGCCTCCCTCGCCACCACTGCCTCCCTCGCCGTCACCGGAGACGCCCCTGCCTCCCTCGCCACCACTGCCTCCCTCGCCACCACCGGAGCCATCCTCTGTAAGCCCCCATCCCTCCTCTCTCTCTCTCATGCATAGGTTAGCTAGTTTAATTAGGTTAATTTTCTAGGTTAGTGCAAAATTTTAGTTAGGGCTTTGACAGAGTAGTAGTTAGGTTAACTAGTTAATTAGTTTAATTATCTAGGTTAGTGCAAAATTTTAGTTAGGGCTTTGACAGAAAACTAGTCAGGTTAACTAGTTTAATTAGGTTAATTATCTAGGTTAATTAGTGCAAAAATTTATTTAGGGCTTTGACAGAGAACTAGCTGCATTAACTAGTTAAATTAGGGTTAATTATCTAGATAAACTAGATTAACTAACTAGGTTAAATAGGTAGGTTAATTAGGTTCATTGGATTAACAAGCTAGGTTAAGTAGGTTGGCTAGGTTAGAGGAAAATTTTAATTTAGAGCATTAGGTCAGAAGGGTTAGAGAAATGGAGTTCCTTTGCAATTTAATTGGGTTCTGTCCTAGGCAGAGAAGGGTTAGAGATAATAATGTGTGTTTGTGTGAGAGAGAGGAATAGCTAGATCAACATAATTTGGGTTCTGTCCTAGGCAGAGAAGTGTTTAGTGAGGTCATTTTGCAAAGGTTTTTGATTTTTGAAAAGACCACTATTTTTTGAGGAAAAGAATTTAGGCAAATTTTATTTTAAAGTTGATCCCTTCCTAGACATTTATTGCTGATTATATCTTTTCATTTAAGTGGTCATGCTATATCTCTTCATTGAAGTTGTTCGATTGTGCCCAAGTGGCTTTGTTGTTTCCAGGGAATGATGCTGAGTGGCCTATGTTTTGCTGGAATGTTGATTCATTTCTGTTCCGACAAATTTCAGGTTCTCGATTTGTCCACTTTTTAGCAAAGGTCATGCCGAAATTTTCCGTGAATTTCGGCATGAATTGTGCTACAAACTAGGACATATCGAGTGCCCAGGATTTGCCGCACCAGGAAGGAGTCAACATTCCTGCAAAACAATTGGCCTCTTTTATGTCATTATTCATTTTATTAGGTCTAGAATTAATTAACTAGATTTAATCATAGGAAACATGGCTAGCAACGATGAAGGACAGGGTTCTGCTGATTGCGACGACGTCTATCGGGCGGCAGATGAATTTTTTAGCCTTACTGACGATCAACCAATGTTGTTGTTGGGCCCACTGGTGGCATCAAGGACTGAGACCGACACGCAAACAGGTGCTGAGACTGAGACATGCGCTGAGACTCGGACCGGCATCGAGACCGGCGCTGAGACTGAGACCGGTGCTACCTCAGGAAGCGGAGCCGGTGTAGAACCGAAAGAAAAGAGGCAACGGCTTCCTATCAAACTCAGGACTACTAGACTGGTGGTCACGGAGGTGGACGACGGCATTTTTGAGCCAAAGGTGCCCGAGGAAGCGCGTCGGTGCTACGGCAATCAAATAGGCTGCATCATACGGACAACCGCCACCATCAACGATGAGAAACTACAGAACATAGAAAATATGAGGAGCTCCCTCCTAAAGAAGTTTCACCAGATATTCTTGTTCCCGGGCCGGAAGGAGAAGGATTATGAAGATCCAGACGAGGACCTGGCAATGAAGAAGATAAACAAACACGCCATGACCAAGTTTAGCGACACGTTGGCCGCCTGGAAAACTCGAGTGAAAGAAAGGATCATCGACAAGAAGGAACCCTACTCCGAGATTGTAAAGGATAATCCGACAATCACGGAAGAGCCGTTTGAAATATTCAAGGAGGCTTGAGAGGCCGAAGCTGCCAAAAAAAAGTCTAAGTACATGAAGGGGCTTCAAGAGAGGAACATTGGGAGCCACCACCTCGAAAGCCGTGGTTTCGGCGGAAAGAGGTCCCAATGGGCCAAGGAGGACACAGAAGCTGCGAGTCTGGGCATCCCAGACCCCTTGGCGGATTTCACCGTCCCGTAGGAGCGTGACATCCTGAGGGCCCGGCACCGTTGGGACCTTGTGAAGAAGGTTTACAAGACAACACCGGTCATTACAGAGTTCATGAGACTGCTAGTAGTTTTAGTTTCTGATCAATTCGACTGCACACGTTAGTCATATTTGTAAACGATCCTTGTGCCTTTT
>NW_021271649.1:0-2323 GCF_002162155.2 Triticum dicoccoides
AGAAATTAAAGGGAACAATCCTTTCCCGACACGGTTCGTGCAATCACATCTGCATACTCCTCCAAACTTTTGTTTTTCTACAACACCTCCAAACTTTTGTTTTTCTACAACTTTTATTTTTAGTTTAGCATTCTCAGCGGTGCTTGTTGCTGCTCGTAGCAGTTTGGATGCAACAACCAAGTTCTGAATTCCAACAGCAAAACTGACGATTGGCGGTCATGGTTCTATAGAAATTAAAGGGAACAATCCTTTGCCGACACGGTTCGTGTAATCACATCTGCATACTCCTACAAACTTTTTTTTTCTACAACACCTCCAAACTTTTGTTTTTCTACAACTTTTATTTTTAGTTTAGCATTCTCAGCGGTGCTTGTTGCTCCTCGGAGTAGTTTGGATGCAACAACCAAGTTCTGAATTCCAACAGCAAAACTGACGATTGGTGGTCATGGTTCTATAGAAATTAAAGGGAACAATCCTTTCCCGACACGGTTCGTGCAATCACATCTGCATACTCCTCCAAACTTTTGTTTTTCTACAACACCTCCAAACTTTTGTTTTTCTACAACTTTTATTTTTAGTTTAGCATTCTCAACGGTGCTTGTTGCTCCTCGAAGTAGTTTAGATGCAACAACCAAGTTCTGAATTCCAACAGCAAACCTGACGATTGGTGGTCATAGTTCTGTAGAAATTAAAGGGAACAATCCTTTGCCGACACAGTTCGTGCAATCACATCTGCATACTCCTCCAAACTTTTGTTTTTCTACAACACCTCCAAACTTTTGTTTTTCTACAACTTTTATTTTTAGTTTAGCATTCTCAGCGGTGCTTGTTGCTGCTCGTAGCAGTTTGCATGCAACAACCAAGTTCTGAATTCTAACAGCAAAACTGACGATTGGCGGTCATGGTTCTGTAGAAATTAAAGGGAACAATCCTTTGCCAACACGGTTCGTGCAATCACATCTGCATACTCCTCCAAACTTTTTTTTTCTACAACACCTCCAAACTTTTGTTTTTCTACAACTTTTATTTTTAGTTTAGCATTCTCAGCGGTGCTTGTTGCTCCTCGGAGTAGTTTGGATGCAACAACCAAGTTCTGAATTCCAACAGCAAAACTGACGATTGGCGGTCATGGTTCTGTAGAAATTAAAGGGAACAATCCTTTGCCGACACGGTTCGTGCAATCACATCTGCATACTCCTCCAAACTTTTGTTTTTCTACAACTTTTATTTTTAGTTTAGCATTCTCAGCGGTGCTTGTTGCTGCTCGGAGTAGTTTGGATGCAACAACCAAGTTCTGAATTCCAACAGCAAAACTGACGATTGGCGGTCATGGTTCTGTAGAAATTAAAGGGAACAATCCTTTGCCGACATGGTTCGTGCAATCACATCTGCATACTCCTCCAAACTTTTATTTTTCTACAACACCTCCAAACTTTTGTTTTTCTACAACTTTTATTTTCAGTTTAGCATTCTCAGCGGTGTTGTTGCTCCTCGGAGTAGTTTGGATGCAACAACCAAGTTCTGAATTCCAACAGCAAAACTGACGATTGGCGGTCATGGTTCTATAGAAATTAAAGGGAACAATCCTTTGCCGACACGGTTCGTGTAATCACATCTGCATACTCCTACAAACTTTTTTTTTCTACAACACCTCCAAACTTTTGTTTTTCTACAACTTTTATTTTTAGTTTAGCATTCTCAGCGGTGCTTGTTGCTCCTCGGAGTAGTTTGGATGCAACAACCAAGTTCTGAATTCCAACAGCAAAACTGACGATTGGTGGTCATGGTTCTATAGAAATTAAAGGGAACAATCCTTTGCCGACACGGTTCGTGCAATCACATCTGCATACTCCTCCAAACTTTTGTTTTTCTACAACACCTCCAAACTTTTGTTTTTCTACAACTTTTAGTTTTAGTTTAGCATTCTCAGCGGTGCTTGTTGCTCCTCGGAGTAGTTTGGATGCAACAACCAAGTTCTGAATTCCAACAGCAAAACTGACGATTGGCGGTCATGGTTCTGTAGAAATTAAAGGGAACAATCCTTTGCCGACACGGTTCGTGCAATCACATCTGCATACTCCTCCAAACTTTTGTTTTTCTACAACACCTCCAAACTTTTGTTTTTCTACAACTTTTATTTTCAGTTTAGCATTCTCAGCGGTGTTGTTGCTCCTCGGAGTAGTTTGGATGCAACAACCAAGTTCTGAATTCCAACAGCAAAACTGACGATTGGCGGTCATGGTTCTATAGAAATTAAAGGGAACAATCCTTTGCCGACACGGTTCGTGTAATCACATCTGCATACTCCTACAAACTTTTTTTT
>NW_021271650.1:0-4787 GCF_002162155.2 Triticum dicoccoides
CCCGGAGTGGTTTCCACGGTTAACGAGCCGCGGGGTGCGTTTACGTGTCAGTCATCAACACTCGCAGTTTTGCCCGATTCTGGCCTGTTTCGTGGACTATTACTCACTATTTTCGGGTGCCGGGGTGATTTCCACGATTAACGAACCCCGGGTGCGTTTACGTGTAGGTCATCAACACTCACGGTTTTTGTCGATGCTGAACCGTTTCGTGGACTATTACTCAACCTTTTGGGGCCCCAGAGCGATTTCCATGGTTATTTAACCCCAAGGTGCACTTACGTGTCGATCATCAACAATCGCAGTTTGGGCCGATTTTGGCCCGTTTCTTGCACTATTACTTAGTTTTGGGGGTCCCGGAGTGATTTCCACAATTGACGAACTCCGGGGTGCGTTTATGTGTCGGTCATCAACACTCACAATTTTGGTCGATTCTGGTCCATTTCGGTTACTTTTAGTCACAGTTTTGGCGTCCCAGAGCAATTTCCAGGATTGCAAATCCCCGGGGTGCGTTTACATGTCCGTCATCAACACTCACAATTTTGGCCAATTCTGACGCGTTTCGTGGACTATTACTCACCATTCATGGGTCCCGAAGCGATTTCCATAGTTATTGAACCCCAAGGTGCATTTACGTGTCGGTCATGAACACTCACAGTTACAGCCGATTCTGGCCCGTTTCGTGGACTATTACTCACTGTTTTGGAGTCCCGTGTGATTTCCAGGATTAACGAACCCTGGGGTGCATTTACGTGTCGGTCATCAACACTCGCTGTTTTTGTCGATTCTGACCCGTTTCGTGGAATACTACTCACTGTTTTGGGGTCCCAAAGCGATTTTCATGGTTGTTGAACCCCAAGGTGCGCTGAAGTGTAGGTCATCAACAATCACAGTTTGGGCTGATTCTGGCCCGTTTCTTGGACTATTACTTAGTTTTGGGGGTCCCGGAGTGATTTCCACGATTTACGAACCCCGGGGTGCGTTCACGTGTCAATCATCAACACTCACAATTTTGGCCAATTCTGACGCGTTTGGTGGACTTTTACTCACCGTTTTGGGGTCCCGAAGTGATTTCCATAGTTGTTGAACCCCAAGGTGCGCTTACGTGTCGGTCATCAACACTCACAGTTTTGGCCGATTCTGGCCCGTTTCGTGGACTATTACTCACTGTTTTGGGGTCCCGGAGTGGTTTCCACGGTTAACGAGCCGCGGGGTGCGTTTACGTGTCAGTCATCAACACTCGCAGTTTTGCCCGATTCTGGCCTGTTTCGTGGACTATTACTCACTGTTTTGGGGTCCGAGAGTGATTTCCATGATTAACAAACCCCGGGGTGCGTTTACATGTTGGTCATCAACACTCGCAGCTTCGGCCGATTCTGGCCCGTTTCGTGGACTATTACTGACTATTTTGGGGTCCCGGGGTGATTTCCACGATTAACGAACCCCGGGTGCGTTTACGTGTAGGTCATCAACACTCACGGTTTTTGTCGATGCCGACCCGTTTCGTGGACTATTACTCAACCTTTTGGGGCCCCAGAGTGATTTCCATGGTTGTTGAACCCCAAGGTGCGCTTACGTGTCGATCATCAACAATCGCAGTTTGGGCCGATTTTGGCCCGTTTCTTGCATTATTACTTAGTTTTGGGGGTCCCGGAGTGATTTCCACGATTGACGAACTCCGGTGTGCGTTTACGTGTCGGTTATCAAGACTCACATGTTTGGCTGATTCTGGTCCATTTCATGCACTTTTACTCACAGTTTTGGCATCCCAGAGCAATTTCCAGGATTGCAAATCCCCGGGGTGCGTTTACGTGTCCGTCGTCAACACTCATAGTTCTGGCCAATTCTGACGCGTTTCGTGGACTATTGCTCACCATTCATGGGTCCCGAAGCGATTTCCATAGTTTTTGAACCCCAAGGTGCTTTTACGTGTCGGTCATGAACACTCACAGTTTTGGCCGATTCTAGCCCGTTTCGTGGACTATTACTCACAGTTTTGGGGTCCCGGTGTGATTTCCAGGATTAACGAACCCCGGGGTGCATTTACGTGTCGGTCATCAACACTCGCGGTTTTTGTCGATTCTGACCCGTTTCATGGAATATTACTCACCGTTTTGGGGTCCCAAAGTGATTTCCATGGTTGTTGAACCCCAAGGTGCGCTTAAGTTTAGGTCATCAACAATCACAGTTTGGGCTGATTCTCGCCCGTTTCTTGGACTATTACTTAGTTTTGGGGGTCCCGGAGTGATTTCCACGATTTACGAACCCTAGGGTGCGTTTACGTGTCGGTTATCAACACTCACAGTTTTGGCCAATTCTGACACATTTTGTGGACTTTTACTCACTGTTTTGGGGTCCCGAAGTGATTTCCATAGTTGTTGAACCCCAAGGTGCGTTTACGTGTCGGTCATCAACACTCATAGTTTTGGCCGATTCTGGCCAATTTCGTGGACTATTACCCACTGTTTTGGGATCCCTAAGTGGTTTCCACGGTTAACGAACCGTGAGGTGCGTTTACATGTCAGTCATCAATACTCACAGTTTTGCCTTATCCTGGCCCGTTTCGTGGACCCCAGGGTGCATTTACATGTCGGTCATCAACACTCGCAGCTTCGGCCGATTCTGGCCCGTTTCGTGGACTATTACTCACTATTTTCGGGTGCCGGGGTGATTTCCACGATTAACGAACCCCGGGTGCGTTTACGTGTAGGTCATCAACACTCACGGTTTTTGTCGATGCTGAACCATTTCGTGGACTATTACTCAACCTTTTGGGGCCCCAGAGCGATTTCCATGGTTATTGAACCCCAAGGTGCACTTACGTGTCGATCATCAACAATCGCAGTTTGGGCCGATTTTGGCCCGTTTCTTACACTATTACTTAGTTTTGGGGGTCCCGGAGTGATTTCCACAATTGACGAACTCCGGGGTGCGTTTACGTGTCGGTCATCAACACTCACAATTTTGGTCGATTCTGTTCCGTTTCGGTTACTTTTAGTCACAGTTTTGGCGTCCCAGAGCAATTTCCAGGATTGCAAATCCCCGGGGTGCGTTTACGTGTCCGTCATCAACACTCACAATTTTGGCCAATTCTGACGCGTTTCGTGGACTATTACTCACCATTCATGGGTCCCGAAGCGATTTCCATAGTTATTGAACCCCAAGGTGCATTTACGTGTCGGTCATGAACACTCACAGTTATAGCCGATTCTGGCCCGTTTCGTGGACTATTACTCACTGTTTTGGAGTCCCCGTCTGATTTCCAGGATTAACGAACCCTAGGGTGCATTTACATGTCGGTCATCAACACTCGCTGTTTTTGTCGATTCTGACCCGTTTCGTGCACTATTACTCTCCGTTTTGGGGTCCCAGAGCGATTTCCATGGTTGTTGAACCCCAGGGTGCACATACGTGTCGGTCATCAACAATCACAGTTTTGGCCGATTCTGGCCCGTTTCGTGGACTATTACTCACTGTTTTGGGGCCCCGGAGTGATTTCCACGAATAACGAACCCCGGGGTGCGCTTACCTGTCGGTTATCAACACTCGCGGTTTTTGTCGATTCTGACCCGTTTCGTGGAATACTACTCACCGTTTTGGGGTCCCAAAGCGATTTTCATGGTTGTTGAACCCCAAGGTGGGCTGAAGTGTAGGTCATCAACAATCACAGTTTGGGCTGATTCTGGCCCGTTTCTTGGACTATTACTTAGTTTTGGGGGTCCCGGAGTGATTTCCACGATTTACGAACCCCGGGGTGCGTTCACGTGTCAATCATCAACACTCACAATTTTGGCCAATTCTAACGCGTTTGGTGGACTTTTACTCACCGTTTTGGCGTCCCGAAGTAATTTCCATAGTTGTTGAACCCCAAGGTGCGCTTACGTGTCGGTCATCAACACTCACAGTTTTGGCCGATTCTGGCCCGTTTCGTGGACTATTACTCACTGTTTTGGGGTCCCGGAGTGGTTTCCACGGTTAACGAGCCGCGGGGTGCGTTTACGTGTCAGTCATCAACACTCGCAGTTTTGCCCGATTCTGGCCTGTTTCGTGGACTATTACTCACTATTTTCGGGTGCCGGGGTGATTTCCACGATTAACGAACCCCGGGTGCGTTTACGTGTAGGTCATCAACACTCACGGTTTTTGTCGATGCTGAACCGTTTCGTGGACTATTACTCAACCTTTTGGGGCCCCAGAGCGATTTCCATGGTTATTTAACCCCAAGGTGCACTTACGTGTCGATCATCAACAATCGCAGTTTGGGCCGATTTTGGCCCGTTTCTTGCACTATTACTTAGTTTTGGGGGTCCCGGAGTGATTTCCACAATTGACGAACTCCGGGGTGCGTTTATGTGTCGGTCATCAACACTCACAATTTTGGTCGATTTTGGTCCATTTCGGTTACTTTTAGTCACAGTTTTGGCGTCCCAGAGCAATTTCCAGGATTGCAAATCCCCGGGGTGCGTTTACGTGTCCGTCATCAACACTCACAATTTTGGCCAATTCTGACGCGTTTCGTGGACTATTACTCACCATTCATGGGTCCCGAAGCGATTTCCATAGTTATTGAACCCCAAGGTGCATTTACGTGTCGGTCATGAACACTCACAGTTACAGCCGATTCTGGCCCGTTTCGTGGACTATTACTCACTGTTTTGGAGTCCCGTGTGATTTCCAAGATTAACGAACCCTGGGGTGCATTTACGTGTCGGTCATCAACACTCGCTGTTTTTGTCGATTCTGACCCGTTTCGTGCACTATTACTCACCGTTTTGGGGTCCCAGAGCGAT
>NW_021271651.1:0-1185 GCF_002162155.2 Triticum dicoccoides
CGATTGCCAACGTAGCGAGGAGTTGAGTTGCCATGATACCATAACGATGCACCTTAGGGAAGGTGACTCATAGAAATATCCCCTTAAGTGGCAAAAAGAATTACTTTTGATTCAAAGATCATTGAAACTCTTTATACCAGCCTAAGGCAATCACAAGCGATCATTTGGAGGGGGTCGGTAGAATGGCATACTCGGACTTGGATGATGTGGATTACCTTGTTGAAGACAACGTAATGGATGAACTTGCTTATCACCGGGAATGGAAGAGACCCATGGTAGAATGGCACATTGGTGGTGCAAGCTGGGAACAAAATGCAAATGCTGGGAATGATTCTGGTAACTGGGGAAGAACCCAACAACAGAGAGTGAATTCACTGTTTGAATAGGTCATAGAATTGCCGAGGAAACTGAGAGCAACCCAGTTAGTGCCGATGATAACACGTAGCGCTTGTGCGTGCTCTCAAGAACTTGAGCATTTCCACAATCATCAAGATTCCACCAATATCCGTGTCAAGGATTCTGTCAACACAACTTGCTACCATGATGAATGGTGATGGAGGATGCAGATGCAAAGGAAGATAACACCTTCTCAGATTTCACCCTTGACGGGGCCAAGGAAATAAAATCTGGATGATCGACCGAGAGACATTTAGCACTCCGCTTCTAATGTTCTCCTTGATGTGCTAGCGTATCCCATTCATTGAAATGGTTTGGTATCTAGAACATCAAGTAAAGGTTGGACTTCGGGAACACAAAAATCCATAGGGGAAACTAGGGAGTAAATCCTACGAAATCCCTATGGGGAGGTGGCCAACTTCCTTAACAAGATACTACAATGATAGGTCTTCCGGCTGGGTGTGTTGGCCACGACATCCACTTTACCGGTTGTCGAGGGACCAATATTATAGTTCTTGGGAAATGTTCCAACCATCATATCTGCCTGAGATTCAGATCTGGTTGGTGTCAGGATATTCCAGACTCATCGAGTCTAGGAAGGAAAATGAAGGTTTGCAACACAAATCGACGAGATGACGTTGCGAGATTCTCGGGAAATGAACTACGATAGCAAGCTCCAAAACATGAGCTGGTTCCGCTACAAACATGTGAACATGTTGTCCCAGACAAGCACGATCACATGGTAGTCTTATAATAAACACTAACGAGTTCTGGTTGGGAACCATCATC
>NW_021271652.1:0-961 GCF_002162155.2 Triticum dicoccoides
AAAGTTTATAATTTTTCTAAAACTAAAAGAAAAAAGAATAAAAAAAATAAAGCAAAAAACAAAAGAAAATAAATAATGCAGAAAACAAAACAAAAAAACTGGAAAAAAATAGCAACAATAAGTATTTTCTTGTAAGTAGAAACAAAATAAAATAAATAAAGCAACAAAGAAAACAAAAAACAAAAAAAGTGTTTACAAATTTGAAAACTAATGGCATTAACAAAAAGTTTATAAATTTTGCTAAAACTAAAAGCATAAAGAATTAAAAAATAAAGCAAAAAACAAAAGAAAATAAAATAAATAAAGCAACAAAAAAATGCCACCTACTGGGCCCCCACGGCCTGAATACGATTAGAAACTCATCCAAGGGCCAGGATTCAGGCCCGCAGGAGGCCCAGTAGGCCCACAGGCATAGCAGTGACAATTAGGCCCGTAAGCCTGCAATGGAGAGAAGCTCGAGAGGGGTGCGGCAGTGGGGCTTATAAACCACTGTGCACCCCTCTCAACTAGCGAGGTGGGACTAAACTTTCGATGCCGCAGCAGCACAAGGCCTTTGGTCTCGGTTGGTAGCACCAACCGGGACTAAAGTTCGGCATTGGTCACGGTTGCCGTGACCAATGCCCCTTTTAGTCCCGGTTGGTGCTACCAACTGGGACCAAAGGCCGCCGCTTCCCGCCCTTTGAACTGCTGAAAAGAGGCCTTTGGTCCCGGTTGGTGGCACCAACCGGGACTAATGCCCACCTTTAGTCCCGGTTGCTGCCACGAACCGGGACTAAAGGCTCTGCTATATAAGTCCACACTTAGGAAATTTTCACTCTCATCTTGCAGTTGCCGCCCCCGACGACGCCGACGCCGTTAGGCTGCCCCGACGCCGCCCTCCCCGGCCCGCCCCCGTCGTCGCTGTCGCCCGCGCCCCTGCCCCGACGCACGCCGCCCTGGCCCGCCCCCATCGCCATCGCCC
>NW_021271653.1:0-1337 GCF_002162155.2 Triticum dicoccoides
CTTTTTTTGTTGCATTCTTTATATTCTGCTACTTGACTTTGTTGATGATCAAAAAATTGTAACACTAGTTGGATTTCCATGTATTAAATATATTGAGACAGAACATCTTTGACAGCTGGTTGACAAGGACTTCAACAAATTCAAGGTAAAATGTTAGGAATATGATTTATGAAACTGTTTTCTATTTTGATCATGCGACTTCTTTTAAGTGGGTATTATTATATTTATATAGATCAAGAGAAGAAGCTTCGTTGTTGTTGCAACTATCTGCAGTAACCAATTATATACCTGAATCTGCACCCGAGATGGTATATCACCTTTTGAACCTCTAAAAATCTTGAAGTTGAAAATAAAAATTCAAGTAGTATAGATCAACACGATAAGACGATGAAAAGAAAGTATGGCATATATCATGGTGATAATATCTCTAAGGAACAGTTTGTCATGTGGTGTTAGTATGACCTACTCGTCTATTAATATGTGTATTTATCAAAATTAGTTAGTAACATCTTTATTCTGTATTACAGATGATGACAGTGATAACGGAAAAGATGGACAATGATCATTAAGTTGTCAGCAATGGTTCTAATACTATCAATAAAATGATTGAAATTCCCCAGAGTTGCATTATTCAAATTTTAAAAGGGCTTTCCTGTAGTGGGAACATTACGAGAAGAATATGGCCGACTTAGATCATTTGCAAGGAAAAAACAAGCAGCTATTGATAAATCGAGCAAAATGTAACTATGACTGAAAGAGAAAATGAAGATGAAACTGAAGGCAGTAACAAAAAAAAATAGAACAATGGAATAGCATCAAACATCATACTAACGGAAAAATACCTGTGAAACATACAAGATTTATGCTGAACTATATGGTAAACAAAAAATGGAAGAAACAACAATGGAAGTCAAAAACAATGTTCATCATGAAGATAAAATGTTGATTGATTTTTTTTGTTTTTTCACGAAAAAGTTCACTTTTCCAAAAAATATTCACGTTTTCAAAAAATGTGTTCAAATTTGAAAACATATTCCAATTTTATAAAAAATTGCATCATCATAAACTATTTCAGATAGGGGGTCCCCTTGAAGGCGAGTCCTCCTATTGGGCAATTGGGGTAACAAACTCCAACCGGTGCCTGCTAGCGAGAGCAAAATTGGCTGGTCCATTATGGCAAAAACTCACTTGGGCATTTTTTTAAGGACGCCGATAACACCCACACGTGTGGGCGTTAAGTAATCTGGCCACACGTTTTGTGTGATGTCTAAGAGGACCAGCCCACACGCCTATGTGTGGGCAAAACAACTAGCGCCCACACGCCTTTTTTTTCCTCA
>NW_021271654.1:0-1961 GCF_002162155.2 Triticum dicoccoides
GTACCACACCACTTTTCGAGGAGCTTTCTTCCTCTTCTTGTATCGAGTGACACCGCACACCGGACATATTGTAGACTCCGCGTGCTCGTCCCGATAAATGATGCAATTGTTCATGCACACATGGTATTTCACGTGCGGTAAATCCAGAGGACACACGATTTTCTTTGCCTCCTCCAAACTGGTCGGGCACTTGTTCCCCTTGGGAAGACGTTCGTGCCAGAATGACATGTTCTCGTCGAAGCATGCGTCGGTCATTTTGTGTTTTACCTTCATCTCCAGAGCCATGAGCGTTACTTTCAGGCGGGTATCCTCGGGCCTGCATCCTTCATACAACGGAGTAACCGTGTCTAACTCAAGTTGATCCATCTTGGCTTTCTCTCGGGCGGCAGCTCTTGCGTTATCCGTCTGCTTGAGAAGCAGCTCTTGAATATGAGGGTCCTGCACCCAGCCCATCGATGGTCCAACGTCGTCTGCTCTGCCGGCATCATCATCATGTCCTGCATCTTCTACATGATGACTGTGTACAGCATCACCGTCGTGATCATCTCCTGGGGATTCTTCGTCTTCTCGCCCCCCCCCCCCGAGCCACGGTGGTTGTCTTGCTGCCCTTCCTCATTTCTTGCCCGGCCCCCATGAACGACTTCGTAGTCATCATCATCACCTTGCCACCGATAGCCATCCATGAAACCACGCAAGAGCAGGTGGTCCCGCACCTGCCCGGAATCCGGGTCCGCACTAAGGCTATTCAGCTTGCATCTTCGACACGGACATCTTATCTCCGTCTCGTTCTTTTGAAGCATCTCGGCCTTCGCGGACCTCAAAAACCTATTCACGATGCCTTCGGTCATCGTGCGGACCATGGTCGCCTGCGGGGTAGAGCAAAACGATATTTTAGAACCAAGAAAAAATTTGGCATGACTTTCCCTAAAAATAGGACCAAAAAGAATGCTTAATGCCAAAATTCTCGCCGAAACGGAAATGAATCAACATTCCGGCAAAATATTGGCAACTATCGCATTTCAAATACCGGTACACCTCCAAACACAAACACATATGCAACACCACAAACATATGCAACACCACGAACATACATAGATCTAGCTAGGCCATAAAAAGTGCATGTGCACATTGTTTGTAGGGAGAACAACATAAATATAGCTTCCCCCCTTACTTACCTAGCAAAACAAGGTAACTTAACTACTTAATTTGAATGAATCTATGGTGGAAATGAGGTGAAAAAGAGGAGGCACCCGAGACAAGGAGGAGGCGGTGGAGAGAATGAAGTGGGGAGAAAGTGAGTGTGGGAGGAGAGGCTGTCCAAAATATCTTGTTGCTGCCCACTTACTAATGGCGCACCAGCAACAAATGCGCCATTAGTAATCCAGGTTACTAATGGCGCACCCCCTGGCGGTGCGCCATTAGAACTTTTGTAAAAAAAGGAATAAAAGCAATAATAAAAAAATAACATTAGTGGCGCACCTCCTGGATGGTGCGCCATTACTAGTTACAACTAGTAATGGCGCACCACCAGGGGATGCGCCATTAGTATGTTTGGACAGGCGCACTAGTTCAAAAAAAAATTTGGTACTAATGGCGCACCGTGGTCAGGGTGCGCCATTAGTAGTTTCAACACTAATGGCGCATCAGAGGGTGGTGCGCCATTAGTATATACTAATGGCGCACCACTTGTCTGGTGCGCCATTAGTGTCATTTCCATCTATAGCCCTTTTCCTAGTAGTGGTCATAGGGCCACTAGGCCTTAGCGGATCGGGTGTGCCCGATCGGGCGGTGCGGGCGAAGGGGCACCCGCACGCGAGGCCACCAGGGGCGAGGCGGGGCGCCAGAATCCGGCGGGGTAGGGGGGAAAGGGCCGGCCAGCTCCGGCGAGCGGCGGGAACGGGCAGCAGGGGGCTCGGTGGCAACGGACGGCGCCGGCGTGGGCGCACGGGGCGCAGGGGGCG
>NW_021271655.1:0-1665 GCF_002162155.2 Triticum dicoccoides
CTCACTCTCCCCCGGCTCTCCTCTCCTCTCCCTCGCTCTCTCTCTCGCCCGGCCGAACACCACACTCGCTGCCGTTCGCCATAGCCACCGTCTCCGACCACCCCTCGCTCCCCCGACTAGCTCAGGAGCTCCGCCTCGACTCCCTCTTCCTCCCCACCGCTCCACAGCTCCCCGAAAGCCCTGCATCGCCGCCACGTCGCCGTTCCCCTCTTCGGGCTCCGACCACCGTCGCCGTCGATTCGCCGTCTCCAGCGCGTCCCCGAGCCCACTTCGACGCCCACTGCAACCGCGGTGAGCTACGCCACCGTTTCCCCCTCTCCTTCCCCTCGTTCCCTCACCGTAGCCACCTCCCCACCACGGCCGAACCTCCACCGTCGCCGAGCTCGCCGTCGACGCAGCTCCGGTGACCATTTGGTCACCCCGGCGAGTCCAACGAGTTCGCAAGACCCCGTAGAGCATCCCTAGCGCCTCGCTTTGCTCGACTTCGAGCTCCAGCACCGTTCCCGTGCATGACCGAACCCCGGCGGCCGCAGCCGAGCTCGCCGCCGTCGACTCCGGCCACCCCGACCCCAACGGGCTCCGCCAAGAGCTGCGGGTTGGCCTCAGCTCCACTCCGGTGGTCTCCGCGGCCCTTCTGGTGGCCGAAATGACCAAAACCACTTCCGCCGCCGCGTCGGGCTCGCCGGCGACTAAACGCCGGCAGCCGACATCCACTTTGACCACGGGTGGGCCCTGGTTGACTCCCCTGAGTCAATGACAGGTGGGGCCCAGCCCTG
Organism: Triticum dicoccoides; assembly: GCF_002162155.2. Lineage (NCBI taxonomy): Eukaryota > Viridiplantae > Streptophyta > Magnoliopsida > Poales > Poaceae > Triticum > Triticum dicoccoides. The sequence goes on from NW_021271655.1 coordinate 777, forward strand.
TTAATTAAACAGGATTAGTTTTAATTAAGTTTTAATTAAAATAATCACCCTCACATGCGGGACCCACTGTCAGGTTTGACCTGGACCAGTTCCGTTGACCTGCTGACGTCACACTGACGTCAGGCTGACGCAGTAATTGATTTTCTGGATTTAAATTAAATCAGGAATTCCAGAATATTATTTAAATTTCAAAAATTCATAACTTTTATTCTGTAATTCCAAATTGGACAAATCATATATGAAAAATGATCAGAAAAATCCAATCTATCCATCTGTACTATTTTCATGCATGATCAAACAAGTTAAATTGATGTTTTAAGCAGAACAAGAAAAGGCACTTTAAAAGGGCATATTTGAATTTAGAATTTGAATCTTTGATTCAAATTTGTTCAAACCCTTCTGACTTTAGTTGCATTAGCCCAATACACTCATATTGCCATGTTTCATGCATGCATCATATTGTTGCACATTGTTTGGTGATGCTTGTGTATCGATGCCCTTTGCGACAGGTTCTGTCCCCGAGGAGTACCGTGATTACCCTAACGAAGAACCGTATCCGTGCATCGAACCATCAGGCAAGCAACCAACCGTTTGATCATATCGATACAATCCCATGTTCTCGCTCCTGCTCTCTTTTACTGCATTAAGACAACGCGATTCAAACTGCTGTGTGCTACGGTAGTTGAACCCATTTCCTCTGCATGACCTGTCATTGCCACAGTAACTAGATGAAACCCACTAGCATGTGTAGGAGTTGCTTGAGCCATATGTATGTGTTGTTCCTACCTTGCTATGCCTGCTATGCTTAGAGTCGTGTCAGGTCTGGTTCATCGGGGTGATGGGCTGGAGTGAAATGATTATGTCGGTAATGAGAGTGGTGTGGTGAACA
>NW_021271656.1:0-590 GCF_002162155.2 Triticum dicoccoides
CGCCGCCGTTCGCCATAGCCATCGCCACCGACCTCCCCTCGCCTCCCCGACACACGCGGAAGCTCCGCTCCTCCGCCCTGAAGCTCCCCGTCAAGCCGTGCCCCTCCGGACACCCCGTGGAGCCGTCGCCGTCGCCAAATTCGCCTCCGGCCGCCGTGGATCCTCGCCGGCGATTCGGAAGCTACCGGGCACCCCCGACCTCGCCCTCGCGCTCGCTAGTTCCGCGGTGAGCCCCCGCACCGAACCCCCTCCTCCCCGTGTCCGTTTGCCCCGTCTAGCTAGCTCGCCACCGCGCCCGTAAGCCCCTCGCCGCCGGCCATGGCGCCATGGTGGCACGAGCCCAAGCCGGTCCCTTCCGCGCGCGTCCCCGTGTTCCTGGTGACGCCAGGAGCCCGTAGGAACCCTCCGTCTCCACTGCCGTGCACCACAACGCCGCGGCCGCAAGTTGCCGAACTCCGGCCGCCGCCCTGAGCTCTGCTCCGGCGAGCTCCGGCGCCCCCGCAGCCCCCCACCAGCTCCCCTGGATGCGCGTGAGCGCGGGCTTCGCGTGGGTGGTCTCCGCCGCCCGAATGGTCGCCGGAACGGCGATC
>NW_021271657.1:0-973 GCF_002162155.2 Triticum dicoccoides
TTAAATCTCGATAGTAGTGATACACATATTCATAATGTTGAAGCCAAAAGATGCAGAGTTGATAATGATAGTGCAACATATTTGTGGCACTGCCGTTTAGGTCATATCGGTGTAAAACGCATGAAGAAACTCCATACTGATGGACTTCTGGAATCACTTGATTATGAATCACTTGGTACTTGCGAACCGTGCCTCATGGGCAAGATGACCAAAACACCGTTCTCCGGATCTATGGAGAGAGCAACAGATTTGTTGGAAATCATACATACAGATGTATGTGGTCCGATGAATGTTGAGACTCGTGGCGGATATCGTTATTTCCTCACCTTCACAGATGATTTGAGCAGATATGGGTATATCTACTTGATGAAGCACAAGTCTGAAACATTTGAAAAGTTCAAAGAATTTCAGAGTGAAGTAGAAAATCATCGTAACAAGAAAATAAAGTTTCTACGATTTGATCGTGGAGGAGAATATTTGAGTTACGAGTTTGGTTTACATTTGAAACAATGTGGAATAGTTTCGCAACTCACGCCACCTGGAACACCATAGCGAAATGGTGTGTCCGAACGTCGTAATCGTACTTTACTTGATATGGTGCGATCTATGATGTCTCTTACCGATTTACCGCTATCGTTTTGGGGTTATGCTTTAGAGACGGCCGCATTCACGTTAAATAGGGCACCATCAAAATCCATTGAGACGACGCCTTATGAACTGTGGTTTGGCAAGAAACCAAAGTTGTCGTTTCTCAAAGTTTGGGGCTGCGATGCTTATGTGAAGAAACTTCAACCAGATAAGCTCGAACCCAAATCGGAGAAATGTGTCTTCATAGGATACCCAAAGGAGACAATTGGGTACACCTTCTATCACAGATCTGAAGGCAAGATTTTCGTTGCTAAAATCGGATCCTTTCTAGAGAAGGAGTTTCTCTCGAAAGAAGTGAGTGGGAGGAAAGTAGAACTTGATGAGA
>NW_021271658.1:0-1210 GCF_002162155.2 Triticum dicoccoides
TCTCACCGAGCAACCTGAAAACTGATACCACTTGATAGAGGCAAAGGTGTCCCGTCTTTCGATGAGATGGTGGATTTCGCTTTGGTGGAAGTCGACTTTGACGATCCGACTACGAACGTGCGAGGACGTCGCGCCTTAGCAATCGCTAAACCAACTCCGAGAGGTTATTGACCACGCCGGAGCACGATCAACCTGACCACGAGGGTCTGTTTCCTGCGAGCAAACGAAGAACAAGCAAGAAACTAAGATTGCAATCTGGATATTGCGAATATAAGATGAAAGCTTTATTGATCAAGGTGGGGTTCTGTGACGCCTTTGTCTGGTCGTTGAACACAAACGAAGTACGCGAAGTTGCAGCTATGGCGAACTTGATAGAGGCGAGGGTGTCCCGATCTTTCGATGAGATGATAACTATCGATTTGGTGGAGACGACTTTGACGATCCGACTACAAACGTGCACGACGTTGCGCCTTAGCAATCGCTAAACCAATCTCCTGAGGTTATTGACCACGCCGGAGCACGATCAACCTGACCACGAAGGTCTATTCCTGCAAGCAATCGAAGAACGAGCAAGAATATGATAAAAGCAATCTGAATATTACAAATATATATGAGGTATTGATAATGGTGGGGATCCGGAAGCGGTCTTGGTCTGGTCGTTGGACACAAACGAAGTACACGAAGTTGCAATGGCTAACTTTTAACTAAACAAATCCCAAGGAAAAAGCTACTAGATGGATCTACTTATATAGGAGCAAGGGGTGGCGGCCAAGGAGGTGGGAGGACGTCCCAAGGCAGCCTAAAACTAAATCTAGGTCGTACAAGGCCAATGGGCCCAAGTGGAGGTGATGTAACACCTTTGGACTTGTAGTTTGACTCGGATTCTGCTGCAGCATCAGATTGTTTCGTCCACAACTCAACGCTCCGGACGAATTTGAAGGTGATTCCAATTGGGTTGGAAAGTGCACGAAATCTTGTTTCCAACAAAAAAAGAATCACCCAATTCGGAGTCCGTATGAAAAACTTGTGTGCGTTTTGAGTCAGGTATGTCTGTGCAGTCCGAATCTGAATCCAGAACGTGAGAGACTTGGACTCTATCTTCTCTTGGGCCAAAAGTGACGTGAGAGAACTTTTTGGACAGCAAATAAACATCTCTTTCTTCCTTATCTTCATATGTGGATTGTACAAATGTCCCATACACCTGCAATTA
>NW_021271659.1:0-3990 GCF_002162155.2 Triticum dicoccoides
CCCCTGTATTTAGGTGTGCCGTTGTCTTCAAACACTCGGCGGGTTGTATTGCTCCCTGGAGTCTTCTTTTTTGGCCCGTAGATGGACCTGACCGGGCCATCTTTTTTGCGAGGATCTTTATGTGGATCGTGTGCCGGCTTGTGTGCGGCGCCCCTTGCCGATATTAGCCTGTCATCTGGTCGTCTATCCCGCCAGGCGGCGTATTTGTTTTTTGACTGTGGGGGCTCTACGGCCTCCTCATAAAATTCGGGCAACAACTTGTGCTTCGAGTAGCTCTTCGCCTGGTGACTATTGTCGTATTTATCTGCGGTATTGAGTACTTTGCTCCATCTCATTCTGAGTGCGTCCTCCGCTGTTTTGAGCTTCCGCTTTTGCTTCTTCAGACTTCTTGCAGTGGCAATGAGCCTTTTATGATGGTTCTTATGCTCCGGTGGTTTGTCGGGCGTGAGATCATCTGGACTATTGTTTTTGCCGGGGATGGGTTGCTTGTCTGATCCATCCTGTTCGGATGGTTGCTTGGTGGCATCTTCGTCATCCACCGCTTCACCCTACTCTAAGGATGGTTCAGTATTGGTGCCGTTGCTATCAAGGCGGGGCTTCGGGCTGCGCTTGCGTCGCCGTTTTGGTTGTTTGTTGGGGGAGTTGTCCTTCGCCACGTTCCGTTGTTCCTCGTTGTCGCTTCCTTTTGGTGTATCCACCATGTATATGTCATATGATGAGGTGGATTTCCAGTGCCCAATAGTCGCTGGTTCTTGGTCGTCTCCGGCATCGTCATCCATACCGTCGATGTCTTCGGATTCGAAGTTTAGCATGTCGGTTAGATCGTCGATAGTGGCTACTAAGTGGGTGGTGGGTGGGCCATGAATTTCTTCGTCGCCGGCATCCCAACCGTCCTGACCGCAGTTCGGCCAGGGCTGTCCTGATAACGAGAGACACTTTAGCGAACTCAAGATGTCGCCGAAAGGTGAGTGTTGAAAGATGTCCGCAGCGGTGAACTCCATGACCGGCACCCAATCGGATTCGATTGGAGGGGGCGCGGGAGGTTCGGAGTTCGGCGAGGAGTCCGGCACCTCGGAGTCATGAGCTTCATGAGGGACAAAGTCAGTGTTCGGCTCTATCAGCGTAGAGGTTGCAGCCCTCGAGGCGGTGTCTAGCCACCCGTCCTCGATCTGCGCAGCCGACTCCGAATTGAAGGTCGGAGCGGACTCGTGTGCGGCCTCCAGGTTACTGTCCGGCTGTAGAGCTAAGTCATGCCCGTCGTGACAGTGTGGCGCGCTCGGCTGTGGCTCGAATCCATCGAAGATCAAGTCCCCGCGGATGTCAGCCATGAAGTTCAAACTTCCAAATCTAACCCGACGGCCAGGGGCGTAGCTTTCGATCTGCTCCAGATGGCCAAGCGAATTGGCCCGGAGTGCAAAGCCGCCGAATACGAAGATCTGTTCGGGGAGGAAGGTCTCACCCTAGACTGCGTCATTGTTGATGATCGGAGAAGCCATCGAGCCTATCGGCGACGACACAGAGGAACTCTCAATGAAAGCACCAATGTCGGTGTCAAAACCGGCGGATCTCGGGTAGGGGGTCCCGAACTGTGCGTCTAGGTGGATGGTAACAGAAGACAAGGAACACGATGTTTTACCCAGGTTCGGGCCCTCTTGATGGAGGTAAAACCCTACGTCCTGCTTGATTGATATTGATGATGTGGGTATTACAAGAGTAGATCTACCACGAGATCAAGGAGGCTAAACCCTAGAAGCTAGCCTATGGTATGATTGTTGTTCGTCCTACGGACTAAAGGCATCCAGTTTATATAGACATCGGAGAGGGCTAGGGTTACACAGAGTCAGTTACAATGGTAGGAGATCTACATATCCGTATCGCCAAGCTTGCCTTCCACGCCAAGGAAAGTCCCATCCGGACAGGGGACGAAGTCTTCAATCTTGTATCTTCATAGTCTTGGAGTCCGGCCGATGATGATAGTTCGGCTATCCGGACACCCCCTAGTCCAAGACTCCCTCACCTCCGCTGTCAGCTCGGACCCACCGGAAGTGCCTCCTTATTATGCACAAAAAAATGAATACTCCCCCGGCTAGCTGGGACCCACCACTAGTAGAAAAAGGACCTAATATGAGACACATTAGTGCCGGTTTGATTTTGAGCCGGGACTAATGTGTCCTTTAGTGCCGGTTCCAACGGCTAGCCGGCCGTTCTCATTAGTACCGGTTCGTGGCGAACCTTTAGCACCGGTTCGTGCCACGAACCGGTACTAAAGAGAGTGGTGGCAGGGTGTTGCCAGTCTGGGGCCCCTCCAGCACCTTTAGTACCGGTTCGTGGCACGGACTGGTACTAAAGGTCCATGTCGGTGTCAAAACCGGCGGATCTCGGGTAGGGGGTCCCAAGAAGTGCGTCTTAGGATCAATGGTAACGGGAGGCAAGGGACACAATGTTTACCCAGGTTCGGGCCCTCTCAATGGAGGTAAAACCCTACTCCTGCTTGATTAATATTGATGATATGGGTAGTACAAGAGTTGATCTACCACGATATAAGAGAGGCTAAACCCTAGAAGCTAGCCTATGGTATGATTGTTGTTGTCTGTCTATCGACTAGCCTAGCCCCGGTTTATATAATGCACCAGAGGCCTAGGATAACAAGAGTCCTAGCCGAATACACCGGTGGGGGAGCAGTCCTTGTCTTGATGGCCAAGTCTTGTAGATTCTTCCTTGTATGCGGCAGCTGTCCGGACTGGCCCGAGAGTATACGGTCATGGGGGTCCTCGGCCCAATCCAACTAATCGGGAGACGACATCTTGAGTAACACCTAGTCCAGGACACCGTCAGTAGCCCCCTGAACCGGTCTTCAAGTTAGGGACGCTCCTCGATTCTTCCGAACTATTCTTCATCTTCGGTTGCCGGTCTTGAAAACTGGTTCAACAAATCTTCTCATCTTCTATCTTGAGGATCGCCGAAATGCATTCGGCGAGTTTATATGTCGGGTATCCGAGGAGCCCCTTTAAGTTTCCGGCCTTTATCAATGCCTTGTTATTTTTATGCCACACCTCGGGGTTGAAGTTGTTCCCGGGTGGCAGCGTCCTCTTGCGTCCGAGCTCCAACGCCGGACTACATTCGAGGTATCTTTTGCAGCCGAGCACCAATGTCGGACCGCTTCCCAGCTCTAATGCCGGAATGTATCCGAGCTCCAACGTTGGACTATATCCGAGCTCCAACGCCGGACTATGTGTCCGAGCGCCAACGCCGGACTATGTATCCGAACTCCAACGCCGGACTGTTTCCGAGCTCCAACGCCGGGACTGTATCCGAGGTGTCATAAATCACCTTGGTTCAAAGCAGTTTGAAGGAGTTTAGCCGAGCTTAATGCCAGATGTGCCCTCTATGGAGCCATCCACTAGCGCCCGAGCTTTATGCCAGACTGCTTCCAAGGTGGTGCACCACCCCGAATGTGGGCCGATTTTTGATTGGTGCAATTTATTCTCTGCCGAGATACATAGCCAGTAGCCCTCAAGGTGGGTATCGGTCTAAAACCCGAGATGCACATGAAGGATGACATAAGACCGCTGATCGTCGTAGCCGCTGAGACTCAGGTTGATTTGCAAAATCGGTCTGAGGATCAATTCCTAGCTCGGCAAAATACTTCGGGACACAAAAAGCGGCGTGCTCAGTCCTCGAGACTCAGGTTGGGTGCGGCCGACCAACCTGAGGATCAAAATCTCCTCGGAAACTGTATTGCACTTAAAATTTTCTGCATAGAACAGGCAATGCAGTAGCCCCTGAGACACTGGTCGGGTGGCAACACCAGATCAGGGGATCTATGTGCCCCTTTAATATTTGTAAATAATAAGCCTTAAGCCCAGTAGCCCCCGAGCCTTAATGCGGGCACGGGAGGCCGAATTAAGGATCGATATCCATAGTAAAATCACAAATTATGTGTAATGACTCTATGTATCCAAGTACTTTATGTCATTAATGCTTGGATCC
>NW_021271659.1:4428-8023 GCF_002162155.2 Triticum dicoccoides
CGAACTAGAACAAGTGTTCGGTGCCAATCCAAGAATTGGACTTTAGAAAAAAAGGTGCTTCTGCCGTGCTATAACATGACACATCCTATCTCAAAACTTCAAACGGGTCAGCCTACGGCTTCAACCTCCTATCCCGAAGGCGGAGTACTTCTTAATAGGCCAGTTTAGCAAACTAAACTCTAGCGGCTTTGACAGAGAAATTAGGCTCCCTGGCTAGTGACCGCACACTTGTGTCAAAAAAAGGAGTGATAAATAATAATAAAAACTTTGCAACGACTAAGAAGAAAAACACTTAGTATAAAACAGCTCAAATAATCATAAGAGCCCCCAAGTGACTTGGGTAAAGGTTGACTATATAATGTAAGGTGACATGTAAAATGCCTTCTAGCCGGATTGTAGATTGTTTGTCGTAGCGGACCTTTTCGCTTCAACCTCTGGACCCAATAGTCCGGAGTGTGTCCGAATACCCTCGCGGTTATAAAAACCGGGCCATGCGTGGAGACCAGGCGTAGGGGTCATTAGTGCTTTATCAGACAAGTGCCCAACTAGTTATGTTATATTACATGGTTAGTAAGAAACATCTTCCAGGGAGAATAGTTCCGTTAAGGGTTCCTTTCCCTGGGAGGCATGCCCTAAAGTGCATGTCCGGACTGCGAAAAGAGCAGAAAAACATCTGGGGGCAGGTAAATGAATAGGTAAGAAATCATCTTTTAGTTCACCGACCGAGTATTCCCTTAAGAACGCTAGCTTTTGGCTTCACCCAGTCTGAGGTACACATCCGGCTGACCCGGCAGTAACAATCGCAGAGGTGCTCCATTTACCACCTAGCCAAACAATCGGGAACGTAGGGGTAAGCATAGGAGCCAGGCAACCCAGCTTGGCCAAAACTTAAGTCATATCGATGCATATAATTGTGAGTAAAAGGTACATGCGGAAGTGTGACACATGTGTTGGGCATAAAGCCCGAATTAATAAGCTTCTGTTAAAGAAGCCCCCAGGTATAATGAGCGCGGGTAGCGCGTCAAGTGTGTGCGAACAAAGTTTCGACAAGGAAAATTTTTACAAGCAACTTTTTTCCAAAAAAGTATAATGCTTGGTCGAACCGAACACAAGTTAGAAATTTAAAACTTTGAGCATGAAGGCAACTTAGCTGGTTAATGTGTTCGGTATTGACGATGCGGTCCGAGCTTGATGCGGGACAAGGTTCCATCCCCCAAGCCGGTCCCGAGGTGGCGGAGCATAGAGCTCGGCACTCCGAAGTGGTGACATAGCACGGTCAATGCATGATGGCAGGGTGATGCCGAAGTCCTCGGCATGGGGTAATGAAGTGTTGATGAAGCCCCCCGTCCAGTTGAGGTGACGCCAAAGGATATAGTCCGGCTGGATCATTTTCTTGTGCACAAAAAATAGTGCAAACTGGAGATAATAGTAATAATAATAAAAAAAATTCGTTGCATAACAAATAATTTATGCAAAGTGAGTAATAAAAGAAATATGGCCTGGCGCCGAAGTCAATGTCGATGCGGGGTTGCGGCGTGATGCGGTAAAGGCATGGCAAAGCCTGAATTCACAGGTCGGTTCGAGTTCCGGATGCGGCGTTCGCCGGACTATGTAGGAAACTGACCGGACTACCATGCGACCGTCGTTAATGCGGCCACTATTTGATAGACCTGCGTATAGATGATGGAACAAAGCAGAGTAATAATTCCTTGGGAAAAATAAACCCAAACAAGAAAAAAATGCTGGGATTAATAGCACCTGGTTTATTTGTTGTAGCGGTTCGAAGAAAGGTTACTACCAAGATTGGGACTCGATCCGCAGACCCATTGCCTGATGGGTGATGAAGCGAAGGCATGATGATGCTGGCAAAGGTTGGCTCGCCGAGGCAAAGCCCTCGGTCCAACTAACGTGACGGAGCTGGTCGGCTAGCGAAGCCGAAGTCTCCGGAGTAGGTTGATGAAGAGATGATGAAGCCCCCAGTCCAGGCGAGGAGGCGGAGCAGGTCGGTGAGGAGATGTGTCAGCCGAGGTGTTGAAGTAGCTCGGCGTGATGGACACCGGCTTGATGAAGCAACAGTTCGGCCATGCCGATGCAGGTCGTAGCTTGTGACGTGATCAATGCTGGCTTGACAAATTGACCGTGCGATGATGCCGGTGTGCCCGCTCCGTGTAATCCGTGGGGCGGCGATGTTGGTGACGATTTATCCTTCGCGATGCCGAACTATTGTTCGGCTGGCCGAGATGATGATACGAAGAAATTGAGCTCGGCTCAACAAAGCGACGACGTGTCTAACGCAGGTCGGCCGCCGTGGAGTGATGTTGTCGGGCTAGTTTGACACCGGCGCGATGGTGAAGTTCGTATTGCAAGAATACTTTTAATACTACTGGGATGTGTTTGAGAATAAAACACAACACCCCATACGAAAACTTCCTTCAAAAAGGATGTCCAAGATCCCGTTCATAAAGAAGATGAATTCGGGTCGGATTCGTTCTCGCGCAGAAAACAGATCCAAAAAGTGATGCACTAATCGGAAGTTTCCCGGAGTTTGGACGGTCGGATCGAGCTGAATATTTGGCAGGTGGTAGATATGGGAATTCCGCACCAAATCAACGGTTGGATCCTCCAAAGGACATCCGAGCTAGATGCTGGATACCACGCCCTAAACTCGTCCGGATTCTCGTCCAGATTCAACAGGGCTCCGATATATCGGAGATTGCCGGAGATTCCTCCATCGAAACTCGACGAAATTTTTGCAGGGTTGTTGTAGACTTAATTCCGCATAATTCCATCTAAGTAATCGTTTAAGCAACACTCGAGGAGGCGGTGGCGGTGGATACAAGTTTGCTGTCCAAAAAAACAGCACGGTCGCCTGAGGGCAATGTTGACGTTGAGCCCCCGAGCTCCATGGATGACTCCTCCATGATCTAGATAGAGATCAGAGTTGGTGTTGATGAAGGCCTTCATCCGAACATGACGATTGGAGGTGAGGTGCAGTCCTCGGTCCAGCCAAGGTGACCAGTCGAGCTGGTAACGAAGAAGCCGACATCGCAGTTGACCTGCAGTCGAGCCATTGATCCTTTCGCCGATCACACAGCGGAACTCTTAATGAAAGCACCAATGTCGGTGTCAAAACCAGCGGATCTCGGGTAGGGGGTCCCAAGCAGTGCGTCTTAGGATCAATGGTAACAGGAGGCAAGGGACACAATGTTTACCCAGGTTCGGGCCCTCTCGATGGAGGTAAAACCCTACTCCTGCTTGATTAATATTGATGATATGAGCAGTACAAGAGTTGATCTACCATGAGATCAGAGAGGCTAAACCCTAGAAGCTAGCCTATGTTATGATTGTTGTTGTCTGTCTATCGACTAGCCTAGCCCCGGTTTATATAATGCACCAGAGGCCTAGGATAACAAGAGTCCTAGCCGAATATGCCGGTGGGGGAGGAGTCCTTGTCTTGATGGCCAAGTCTTGTAGATTCTTCCTTGTATGCGGCAGCTGTCCGGACTGGCCCATGAGTATACGGTCATGGGGGTCCTCGGCCCAATCCAACTGATCGGGAGACGACGTCTTGAGTAACCCCTAGTCCAGGACACCG
>NW_021271660.1:0-1044 GCF_002162155.2 Triticum dicoccoides
CCCCCCTGGCCACCTCCTGCCTGGTTGCCTCCCTCCTCGACGCCCGGAGACGCCATGCACTCCCCCTCGCCCCCTGCACCTCTCCTCTCTCCCCCTGGACCCCATTCCCTCCTCTGCTTCCCTCTCGCGCACACCACCGAGCGGAGCTCGCCGTCATCGTCGCCGTACCCATGGCCACCACCACCCCTTCTCCTCCCCGACGTGCTCCTGAGCTCCGCAGTGCCTCCCTCGACCTCCCCGTCGGCTCACGCGACCGGAGAAGCCCCGAAGCGCCGTCCTGATGCTTTTCCCCTCCTCGGCCACCGAGGACCGCCGCTGTCGATTCGCCGCCTCCGACGCCTCCCCGAGCTCCCCGAGACCGCCGACGAACTCCCCGTGAGCTCCTCTTCTCTTCCCCTCACTCCCCGCACCTGATTTCGTTCCCTAGCTCCTTCTTCCACCACGGCCGAAGCTCGCCGCCGCCGTGCCTCGTCGCCGTCGTGGCCAGAGCCACTGGAGCTCCCACCCGAGTGCACCATCGTGCTCAGAACGTCTCCACGAGCCCGTAGCGCCCACCAACCCCTCCTCCCATGCACCATAGCGCCGAACCCGCCGTTGCCCGAACTCCGGCCACCGCCACGAGCTCGACTCCGGCGAGCCCGCTCCACCCCAGCTCCTCCCACTTGCACTACCAGACGCGCGCGACCCCCAGCTACGCGTAGGACCAATCCGCCGTCCAAATGGTCGCCTGTGGGCGAAACCCGACGCGCTCCGCCGCCACTGACCTCGCCGGCGACGAGCCGTCGGCCTAACCCCGGTCTAGTTAACCACTAATGACCCAACTAACCCTCCCCAGAGCCACTGACGTATGGGCCCCACGCCCTTAGTTAATTTTTATTATTTTCTGTTAAGTGTTAACCTAACCACCATGGGCCCACACGTCAGCTTTGACCGTGCTGACGTGTCTGTTGACCCGGCCCCACCTGTCATTGGCACTATCCAGCCCCAGTCACTGACCAGTGGACCCCACTGGTCAGGTTTGACCTGGACCCGCCTAGTTGACCT
>NW_021271661.1:0-734 GCF_002162155.2 Triticum dicoccoides
TTTTGGGGCCCCAAACCGGTTTCATAGTTGTTGAACCCCAAGGTGCGCATACGTGTCGGTCATCAACACTCACATTTTTGGCCGATTCTGGCCCGTTTCCTGGACTATTACTCACTGTTTTGGGGTCCCGGAGTGATTTACACGATTAACGAACCCTGGGGTGCGTTTACGTTTTGGTCATTAACACTCGCGGTTTTGGCAGATTCTGAGCCGTTTCGTGTACTATTACTCACCATTTTTGGGCCCCAAACAAATTTCCATAGTTGTTGAACCCCATGGCGCGCTTACGTGTAGGTCATCAACACTCACAGTTTTGGCTGATTCTCGCCCGTTTCGTGGACTATTACTCACTGTTTTGGGGTCCCGGAGTGATTTCCACGATTAACGAACCCTGGGTGCGTTTACGTTTCGGTCATCAACACTCGCGGTTTTTATCAATTCTGACCCGTTTTATGGACCATTACTCACCGTTTTGGGGGCCCCAAAGAGATTTCCATAGTTGTTGAACCCCAAGGTGCGATTACGTGTCGGTCATCAACACTCACAGTTTTGGCCGATTCTGGCCCGTTTCATGGACTATTACTCACTGTTTTGGGGTCCCGGAGTTATTTCCAGGATTAACGAATCCCGGGGTGAGTTTACGTTTCGGTCATCTACACTCGCAGTTTTTATCGATTCTGACCCGTTTTATGGACTATTACTCACCGTTTTGGGGCCCCAAAGCGATTTCCATA
>NW_021271662.1:0-1384 GCF_002162155.2 Triticum dicoccoides
TTAGGGTTTTAGCCCCCCCCCCTAAACCTGTTTTCTGTTTAATTTGTATTGTTTTATTTCTTTTGTGCTTTATTTTAATTTTGAAGGAGTTTCACATATTCTACGGTACTACATACATGCATATGAATGTACAATTTCAAACAAATTTGAAATTAGAACCAAAAAGAATTCAAGAGGAATATACAATATATATTCAATATCATCGGATGACCATATACAATTTTGAACAAGTTTCCATACATAATTTAATGCATATAAAGTTCTACGTCCTCGTAATGGTGTTCTCCTTTAGGATGGAGGACTTCCCTCCTGAACCATCCAGCTAGTTCCTCTTGAAGTGGTCGGAAGCGAGCTTCCGGACTAAGCATCATCCGGAGGTTATTCCTTTGAGCATTGGTATCACTCGGAACCCGCTCAGAGGTGTATCTCCGGATCATCTCACAGACATAGTATGCACATAGATTGGTCCCCGCTGGCTGAATATCCTCACCATTCTTAGCCTTTGACCTTTTGAATTCTAGCTCTTTTTTGAATTCACCGACCTTTGTATCTACGAACCGTCTCCAAACCCTACGAGGCAAAGAAAATTAAATGAACAAGAGATTTATTAGTTACTTGATATTAGGAAATGAACGAAATAGGCCGATCGATATAGAGCGCAAATGAATGAAAATAATTACTTCTGCATCATTCTTCTCATGCCGACCCAAAGCTTTGGATCCTTATTCAGAGAGTCGTGGACGAGACATTCTGAGGTGTCAACTTTAATTACTAGCAGAATCCAGTGGAACCTGCGGACACGATACATGCACAGTACGTCATGCATAACTCATCGATTAGCCGGCCACATACCATGCATGGAGTAAACAAAAGAGAATGTGCTCAAGACAGAAACACTCACCCAAAATGGTAAGGAAATAGAATATCACTTTTGAGTTCCTGCTTTTTAAGAAACTGCCACAGGTCTGCCTCCATGTCGGCGGGGTGATGCTCCAACACATATCCATTAACGATGTGTGGGTCAATGAACCCAACATCATGGATGTTCCTTACTCTGCATTCCTTAATCTTCATTCTGCATGTATAATAGCGGACACAACAATATAGTTAGGACATATATATAGTGCAGGCAATATGAACGAGATGGGGTAGAAATAAATCACTTACAGAACGTAGCAACTGATGATAGATTTGTCGAGCTCGCGCAGATTGAAAAGCTGGAACAATTCACTCAGATGAATTTGTACATAGTAATGTTTGAAGTGATGCTCATATCTAACTTCCGCATAAATATATTCTTTGGCGTTTTTATTTTTTATGTAACCCTTGTACCATTTCAGCAGACCTTTCATTTGTGGAGGTAGATCCTCTTCCTGCGCAGGCT
>NW_021271663.1:0-1363 GCF_002162155.2 Triticum dicoccoides
GTGCAACAAGACCAAGACCAGCAGAATGGCAGGATGGAGGTCATCGTGGAGCCCAGGACGACGTCATCGTCAGAGCCTTTGGCAGCCGAAGACCAACTTTAATCAGGATAAGTGTACTAGATGTTCCCCTTCAAAATGGCCAAATGTTGGCACCCTTCCCGCTCATTATTTGGGAAGAGGCCCAGGGCCTCCCTCTATAAATAGGACTAGCCACCGCAGAGTAGAGGCATCTTGGAGACAAATCAATCAGAGAGAAAGAGAGAGAGAGAGAGGCTATTGAACTCACCCAAGCAGTTCATCGCACCAGCTCAAGAACATCCCTCGCGAGGCTGTTCCCCCTTTGTACTGTTCATCATCAGCCCCTGAGACAATCCACCACACCACAAAATAGAGTAGGGTATTACACCACAACGGTGGCCCGAACTAGTATAAACCTCGTGCCCCTTGTGTGTTCTTCTTTCTAGCCTAGATCTTTTGCGAGACTTCGAGACGTGAGCTGTTAGGGGAAAGATCTTCATGCGCACCCCAGAGTTCGAACCTCAAGGGTCTTCCAGAACCCGAAATCCAGCATTTGGCGCGCCATGTAGGGGGGCGCCAGAATCTTTCTTCCGCTGGTCGCGTGTGATCTTCCATCGTGTCCATGGGTGATGCTCGCCAAGCCCGCGCCGAGCATCGGGCTGCTCTCGCCACCCGCATTGCCCAGACGGCGCCCATCGGCGGTCGCCCCCATCGTTCCCCGTTGCCTGCCGCCACCGGCCCGGTGGGGAACGAGCAGCAGGCCTCGTTCCTGCATCCTTTGATGCGGCGGGAAGGCCGCACCGCCACCCCGTTGCTGACTCCAGCCGGTTCATCGTCCCACGCCCGTCGCGCCACCACAGACGCGCACGCTGCGCTGCTCCTGGCGCATGAGCTCCTGCACTACCGTCCCGTCGACGACCTCTACGAGGACTGGCTTGCCCGCATCACCGAGCTCGTTAGCACCGCAGGGGGCTCTCCCATTCCGTCCCTCTCGCTGCCTCACCCTCCATCCTGCACAGGAGGCGAGGATCAGGAGGTGCCTCCACCACCTCCTCCCCAAGAAGGCGCCCTGGCTCCAAGGCGCGTGGCCCCAGGACGAGACCCTCCGCATCCGGCGCCTGCACGACAAGAAAGGAGCTGCCAAGAGATCCCTCGTCCCCAAGAAGGTGCCTGCGTGCTCCCAGCACCGGTGCGCCATGACCGCATCCCTGCGCCACCACGTCAAGACCCCACGTTGCTCCAGGCAGCGGCGTGCGGGAATCCCCAGGAGCAAGCCCCGCATCAGCAGAGAGCTCCGGTGGCCACTGCAGGCTGTCACGCCTTCACCTCCGAGCTGCGTAGCATC
>NW_021271664.1:0-1003 GCF_002162155.2 Triticum dicoccoides
TAGGAAGAAAAATGAAAGTTTGCAACACAAATCGACGAGATGACGTTGCGGGATTCTCGGGAGATGAACTACGATAGCAAGCTCCAAAACATGAGGTGGTTCTGCTACAAACATGTGAACGCGTTGTCCCAGACAAGCATGACCACGTGGTAGTCTTATAATAAAACACTACCGAGTTCAGGAGGGGGAACCATCAACGAGGGTATCGAAGTTCTTTCATAAGTCCGGATTAGCTCTTATGAAGGAACTCCTTCTCCTTGAACAAATCAATCAGTGGCTTGGTGTGCTAGGGATACATATAGATTGAAGGTTGCAAGTCTTCAAACCACAGCATTCTTCGCACGTGTGCATGACTGATTTGGAATGATTCCAAAGAAAGCAACATTGACTTTGTCGAATCCATGGCGGCAACTTGCATCAGATGCACATGAATTAAAGGAAGTCACTACCTTCATCCAAACATATGCTTCATGAGCTAGCATGAACAAATGCTTTCCAAAGTTTCCAACACTAGCTTAATGTTCAGCAAAATTATGGAGAAGACAAGGATGTTGTCAATGGGCACAACAACAATTCATCTGGGTTTCCTTTTAAAAGGAATTCCATAGTTAAGTGAACAAGTGATAGCATTGGTCAGACCCAAAAGATATAATGGTGTATGCTCGAGGGATCAACCACGAATAAGACAACATTACGAGCATCGTTGGTACTGATTTGATTTGACGATAGCCCACACTCAAATCAAAGGATTGATAGGACAATAGATCCAGCAACTGATCACAAGGACCAATCGATGAAGATATCATCTTTCTTCAACACACACTACACAAGAATATCCCTTTGGAACGAACTAAGTCAGGCAAGCTTTTATCTTCCAACTCTCCAAGTTGTTGTCTAGCTTAACCAACTAGCTCCGGGATATCCAACACAGATTTTTGGAGAAAGGGTGGTTCACAAGAAACCAACTTGATCACGAGCTCAACATAACAGTCAGGTGACAACC
>NW_021271665.1:0-1076 GCF_002162155.2 Triticum dicoccoides
TACGCAAGACCACAACGTGATATGCCAATTGCTATTTACCCTTCATAAGGACCCTTTTCATCGAATCCGTTCCGACTAAAGTGGGAGAGACTGGCACCCGCTAGCCACCTTATGCACCAAGTGCATGTCAATCGGTGGAACCTGTCTCACGTAAGAGTACGTGTAAGGTCGGTCCGGGCCGCTTCATCCCACAATACCGTCGAAACAAGATTGGACTAGTAACGGTAAGCATATTGAACAACATCAACGCCCACAACTACTTTGTGTTCTACTCGTGCAAAGAATCTACGCAATAGACCTAGCTCATGATGCCACTGTTGGGGAACGTAGCAGAAATTCAAAAAATTTCCTACGTAACACCAAGATCTATCTATGGAGAGACCAGCAACGAGTAGAAAGGAGAGTGCATCTACATACCCTTGTAGCTCGCTAAGCGGAAGTGTTCAAGTGAACGGGGTTGATGGAGTCGTACTCGTCGTGATTCAAATCACCGATGATCAAGTGCCGAACGGACGACACCTCCGCGTTCAACACACGTACAGCCCGGTGACGTCTCCCACGCCTTGATCCAGCAAGGAGAGAGGGAGAGGTTGAGGAAGACTCCATCCAACAGCAGCACAACGGCGTGGTGGTGATGGAGGAGCATGACAATCCAGCAGGGCTTCGCCAAGCACCATGGGAGAGGAGGAGGAGGGAGAGGGGCAGGGCTGCACCAACGAGAGATCAAATCGCGTGTTATGGGCAGCCCCTAGGCCTCATATATATAGGGGAAGGGGAGGGCTGCGCCCCCTTTAGGGTTTCCCACCCCAAAGGGGCGGCGGCCAGCCTCCAGATGGCATCTGGTGCGGCGGCCAAGAGGGGGGGAGGAGTCCATCCTCCCCAAGGCACCTCGGAGGTGCCTTCCCCCTTGAGGACTCTTCCCTCTAGGGTTCCCTAGGCGCATGGGCCTCTTGGGGCTGGTGCCCTTGGCCCATGTAGGCCAAGGCGCACCCCCTACAGCCCATGTGGCCCCCCGGGGCAGGTGGCCCCACCCGGTGGGCCCCCGGGACCCTTCCGGTGGTCCCGGTACAATACCG
>NW_021271666.1:0-1926 GCF_002162155.2 Triticum dicoccoides
AAAAAAATTGGATCTATCTAGAATCAATCTCGTACCTGAATTCGGATTGGAATCTGTTTTGCGCACTGTTCAGTAAAACAGGTGTATCTTCCTCATACGAAGTCCGTTTTGGCTCCGTGAGTACTCAAATTGAAGCTAGCAACGAGCCGCATCTAAATAGTTGCAGAAGCTAGTTCAATATTTGACACCTCAAAATCGGCTTCTAAATAGGTCTTTTTGCCCTCCGAAGTTCGCGAACACAACTTTTTCCAATTTTTCAGGCCAGTTTTAGAATTCTTTGACTCCTCATATCAACTCGGAATTGAGTGATTCTTTTTGCATTGGAAAGCTTGAGTTACTAGCATTCTTTGAAAGAATTTATCAGAAAATTGTCTCAAACTTTTCAAGAGGAAAGTTGGAGAGAGAGTTGTTGTATATCCTGCTTGGCAGTTGTTTTTCATCATTATCTTCACTGCCATTGTGATCTTCACTTATATCTTACTGTCAAGAGCTACTTAGTATCCTTCATTGATGCTAGTTGTGCTACGCCGTGACCTCATTAGTGTTCTAGGCTCGCGTCTCTAGTCCGGTCTAGCCTAGGACCAGCACAGTACCGTCGTTGAGCGTTTATTCAACATTGCATCTTTGAATTGATTATTGCTAATCTTTTGCTACCATATATAGCCAACCCAGCTCCACATATTTCTACACCGTGTATACGTACGCTCCCCTGGCAATCGCTTTACTCAATATTCGGAGTTACTTGACACCGCTAGTTGCCGATCACCGCCTGCTGCATGGTAAGAACTTGTGAGACATTGATATTTGCTTTACTGTGAGCATTTTACCACCACATACTAGTAGTTATAGGAACATTATTTTTGGGTTTTGTTTCTTGTTCTACTAATCATGACAGGATCCAGAGTCAATTCATGGGCTTTGTCGATCGCGGGAGACGTGCCACCACCTTTGCAAATACCACAACCGTCACGAGAGGTGCACAAACATCCAAATGCACATGATCAGGTTAATGTATCTATACCACCATTTAATGGCCGTTTTAAACCTGCTTTATATATTGAATGGGAGTTCGACGTAAAAAATATATTTGCTTCCCATAATTTCGATGAACATAAAAAGGTTAAGGTTGTGGTTGGTTCTTTCACTGGTTATGCTTTGGTTTGGTGGAGTGAATATTGTCGGTTACACCCTGATTATATACCTACTACTTGGGATGATTTGAAACTTGCCTGCGACATACTTTCGTCCCTGCTTATTATACTCGTGACATGATTAAGAAGTTGCAACACTTAAAACAAGGTAGTGAAACTGTAACAAAATATTATGATGATTTACAAACTACCTTGTTGCATTCCTCTTTAGAAGAAAGTGAAGATGATTTTATGGATAGATTTTGGGCAGGATTAAACCGTGATATTCAAGAGATACTAATTCATGAAGAGTGTTATCCTATGGACCATTTGTTTCATCTTGCTTGCAAAGCTGAACAGGAAATAAAACAACGTGTTGGCCATGAGGAGAACAAGCGCACGGTGCACATTCCAAGAGTTGATATGATTGTTCCTTCAACTACTAGGCATACTATGACAACCACATCCGTTGTTATCAGGACTACATCGCCTCCACCATGTGACACATCGGCCCCGAGAGTGGCTACATCATCTGAGTTGATCATAAGAGGTAATGACAAAGGTACTGATCTTCCATCTCTACATGAGAATGATGAATGCCTTGTCAATTTGAATGCACCATCTGATGAGCTACCCACTACTTTGATCACACCACCTATTTTAGAGGACTACGTTGATAATTTGACTTTGCCATGTGATCAAAGAACTGAAATACCAACAATTTTGAGTGCACCCATTGAATTAACTATTGATGCAAAAGAACCAATGTTTAATCATTTTGATATGACCTCTAATC
>NW_021271667.1:0-1875 GCF_002162155.2 Triticum dicoccoides
AAATTTCGACTTTATTTGCAAAATATCTCTGGAAATTTGTAAAATGGGCATAACTTTTGCATACGAACTCGGATTAAAAAGTTTTATATATGAAAAATCATCTACTCGAAAAGTTACATCCGAATTTAACTGGGGGAACCCCGTTAAACATTTTCAAAATCCCCAAAAACCTAACACAAAAATAGTTACGGGGCTTTCAAGATCTAGATGCAAAAAAATTAAAAAAAAAGGTTTGGGATACTTCGTACGTATGCATGACCGATTTGGGATGATTCCAAGGGAAACAAAACAAACCTTTCTCAAATTCATGGTGGCAACTTACACCTAATGCACGTGAACTTGGAGAAAGTCACTTCTTTCATCCAAGCATAAGCTTCATGAACGGAACACGAAGGAATTGCTTACAAGGTTTTCAACACTAGGTTGATGTGCAACATGAATCATGGGGGAGACAAAAATGCTGCTGATGGGCTCAACAACAACTCATCAGAATTTTCCATATTACTGGACTTCCACCATCATGTGAACACGGTGATAGCAATGGTCAGACCAAAAGATGTAATGGTGTATGCTCGAGGGATCAACCACGAGTAAGACAACATTATGAAAATCGTTGGTTCTGATTTGACTTGACGATCGCCCATACTCAAGTCAAAGTATTGACAAGGCAATAGATCCAACAACTGATCACGAAGACCAATCAATGGAGATATCATCTTTCTTCAACACACACACACGCACAAAAGATATCCCTTAACATGAACTAAGTCAGACAAGCTTTTATCTTCCAACTCTCCAAGTTGTTGTTTAGCTTAACCAACTAGCTCAAGGAATCCGACACTGATTCATGGAGAAAGGGTGGCTTACAAGAACCCCCCCCCCCCCTGTGGACCGCCTTTTCAGTTTTTAAAAAAATAAAAAAATGATAAAAATGTCAAAAAAATAAAAGAAAATAAGTTTGCCATGTCATATGTGGTCTAGTTGTTGGGAAAATTTACAAATATAAATTTCGACTTTATTTGCAAAATATCTCTGGAAATTTGTAAAATGGGCATAACTTTTGCATACGAACTCGGATTAAAAAGTTTTATATATGAAAAATCATCTACTCGAAAAGTTACATCCGAATTTAACTCGGGAAACCCTGTTAAACATTTTCAAAATCCCCAAAAACCTAACACAAAAAAAGTTACGGGGCTTTCAAGATCTAGAGGCAAAAAAATTCAAAAAAAGGTTTGGGATACTTCGTACGTATGCATGAACGATTTGGGATGATTCCAAGGGAAACAAAACAAACATTTCTCAAATTCATGGCGGCAACTTACACCTAATGCACGTGAACTTGGAGAAAGTCACTTCTTTCATCCAAGCATAAGCTTCATGAACAGAACATGAAGGAATTGCTTACAAGGTTTTCAACACTAGGTTGATGTTCAACATGAATCATGGGGGAGACAAAAATGTTGCTGACGGGCTCAACAACAACTCATCAGAATTTTCCATATTACTGGACTTCCACCATCATGTGAACACGGTGATAGCAATGGTCAGACCAAAAGATGTAATGGTGTATGCTCGAGGGATCAACCACGAGTAAGACAACATTACGAAAATCGTTGGTTCTGATTTGACTTGACGATAGCTCATACTCAATTCAAAGTCTTGACAAGGCAATAGATCAAACAACTGATCACGAAGACCAATCAATGGAGATATCATCTTTATTCAACACACACACACGCACAAAAGATATCCCTTAACATGAACTAAGTCAGACAAGCTTTTATCTTCCAACTCTCCAAGTTGTTGTTTAGCTTAGCCAACTAGCTCAGGGAATCCGACACAGATTCATGGAGAAAGGGTGGCTTACAAGAA
>NW_021271668.1:0-12311 GCF_002162155.2 Triticum dicoccoides
AGCCTTAAGCAGGACTTTTTGGCCCTGAAAGTCAAAGAACATCATTCGTCGCTGTTTTTCAGACAAGTTTCTGAACCCATTGGCACTTCCTTTTGAAGGGAATTCGAGAGATTATGTTGCTTATAGACATTAGCCCCCCTGGTAGGGACAAACATACCTTTCTGCAGATGCTCTATGATCCGGGCAATCTCATTTGGCCGTAAATTGAAGAAAATCCAGCGGCTATATGCCTTATTCTCCTTGTTTTCGCCGGATGGCATGCTGTAACTCATGCGCGTGAAAGCCAAGAACAAAAGGGCATTCCTGGCATCGGTCAATATATATGTGGAAATGATATCTCCTCTATAGAGGACAAGAAATTTTGGGGCAATCAGGCAAAAAGCGCACGAGAAAATGAAGTACTTTCAAGGACTGCCATAGAATGGACAAATGTTCACTAAAACGGTCATAATTTTGTCATTCGGAGTCCATGTCAGACCCATAAGTAGTCAAACTGCTCGCGGCGAGGGTGCGAATCCAAAAAATACTCCCCGCTAGACCCAAAAGGCCCGGCGTACCCTCAAATTTAGCCTTAAGCAGGACTTTTTGGCCCTGAAAGTCATAGAACATCATTCGTCGTTGTTTTTCAAACAAGTTTCTGAACCCATTGGAACTTCCTTTTGAAGGGAATTCAAGAGATTATGTTGCTTATAGAGTTGCTAATAGACATTAGCCTCCCTGGTAGGACAAACGTACCTTTCTGCAGATGCTCTATGATCCGGGCAATCTCGTTTGGCCGTAAATTGAAGAAAATCCAGCAGATATATGCCTTATTCTCCTTGTTTTCGCCGCATGGCATGCTGTAACTCATGCGCGTGAAAGCCAAGAACAAAAGGGCATTCCTGGCATCGGTCAATATATATGTGGAAACGATATCCCCTCTATAGAGGACAAGAAATTTTGGGGCGATCAGGCAAAAAGCGCAGGAGAAAATGAAGTACTTTCAAGGACTGCCATAGAATGGACAGATGTTCACTAAAACGGTCATAATTTTGTCATTCGGAGTCCGTATCGGACCCATAAGTACTCAAACTGCTCGCGGCGAGCGCGCGAATCCAAAAAATACTCCACGCTTCCGCCAACAGGCCCGGAGTACCCTCAAATTCAGCCTTAAGCAGGACTTTTTGGCCCTGAAAGTCAAAGAACATCATTCGTCCCTGTTTTTCAGACAGGTTTCTGAACCCATTGGCACTTCCTTTTGAAGGGAATTCGAGAGATTATGTTGCTTATAGACATTAGCCCCCCTGGTCGGGACAAACATACCTTTCTGCAGATGCTCTATGATCCGGGCAATCTCATTTGGCCGTAAATTGAAGAAAATCCAGCGGCTATATGCCTTATTCTCCTTGTTTTCGCCGGATGGCATGCTGTAACTCATGCGCGTGAAAGCCAAGAACAAAAGGGCATTCCTGGCATCGGTCAATATATATGTGGAAATGATATCTCCTCTATAGAGGACAAGAAATTTTGGGGCAATCAGGCAAAAAGCGCACGAGAAAATGAAGTACTTTCAAGGACTGCCATAGAATGGACAAATGTTCACTAAAACGGTCATAATTTTGTCATTCGGAGTCCATGTCGGACCCATAAGTACTCAAACTGCTCGCGGCGAGGGTGCGAATCCAAAAAATACTCCCCGCTTGACCCAAAAGGCCCGGCGTACCCTCAAATTCAGCCTTAAGCAGGACTTTTTGGCCCTGAATGTCATAGAACATCATTCGTCGCTGTTTTTCAAACAAGTTTCTGAACCCATTGGAACTTCCTTTTGAAGGGAATTCAAGAGATTATGTTGCTTATAGAGTTGCTTATAGACATTAGCCTCCTAGGTAGGACAAACGTACCTTTCTGCAGATGCTCTATGATCCGGGCAATCTCATTTTGCCGTAAATTGAAGAAAATCCAGCAGATATATGCCTTATTCTCCTTGTTTTTGCCGCATGGCATGCTGTAACTCATGCGTGTGAAAGCCAAGAACAAAAGGGCATTCCTGGCATCGGTCATTATATATGTGGAAACGATATATCCACTATAGAGGACAAGAAATTTTGGGGCAATCGGGCAAAAAGCGCACGAGAAAATGAAGTACTTTCAAGGACTGCCATAGAATGGACAGATGTTCACTAAAACGGTCATAATTTTGTCATTCGGAGTCCGTATCGGACCCATAAGTACTCAAACTGCTCGCGGCGAGCGCGCGAATCCAAAAAATACTCCACGCTTCCGCCAGGAGGCCCGGAGTACCCTCTAATTCAGCCTTAAGCAGGACTTTTTGGCCCTGAAAGTCAAAGAACATCATTCGTCGCTGTTTTTCAGACAAGTTTCTGAACCCATTGGGACTTCCTTTTAAAGGGAATTCGAGAGATTATGTTGCTTATAGACATTAGCCCCCCTGGTAGGGACAAACATACCTTTCTGCAGATGCTCTATGATCCGGGCAATCTCATTTGGCTGTAAATTGAAGAAAATCCAGCGGCTATATGCCTTATTCTCCTTGTTTTCGCCGGATGGCATGCTGTAACTCATGCACGTGAAAGCCAAGAACAAAAGGGCATTCCTGGCATCAGTCAATATATATGTGGAAATGATATCTCCTCTATAGAGGACAAGAAATTTTGGGGCAATCAGGCAAAAAGCGCACGAGAAAATGAAGTACTTTCAAGGACTGCCATAGAATGGACAGATGTTCACTAAAACGGTCATAATTTTGTCATTCGGAGTCCGTATCGGACCCATAAGTACTCAAACTGCTCGCGGCGAGCACGCGAATCCAAAAAATACTCCATGCTTCCGCCAGGAGGCCCGGAGTACCCTCAAATTCAGCCTTAAGCAGGACTTTTTGGCCCTGAAAGTCAAAGAATATCATTCATCGCTGTTTTTCAGACAAGTTTCTGAACCCATTGGCACTTCCTTTTGAAGGGAATTCGAGAGATTACGTTGCTTATAGACATTATCCCCCCTGGTAGGGACAAACTTACCTTTCTGCAGATGCTCTATGATCCGGGCAATCTCATTTGGCCGTAAATTGAAGAAAATCCAGCGGATATATGCCTTATTCTCCTTGTTTTCGCCGGATGGCATGCTGTAACTCATGCGCGTGAAAGCCAAGAACAAAAGGGCATTCCTGGCATCGGTCAATATATATGTGGAAACGATATCTCCTCTATAGAGGACAAGAAATTTTGGGGCAATCAGGCAAAAAGCGCACGAGAAAATGAAGTACTTTCAAGGACTGCCATAGAATGGACAGATGTTCACTAAAACGGTCATAATTTTGTCATTCGGAGTCCGTATCGGACCCATAAGTACTCAAACTGCTCGCGGCGAGCGCGCGAATCCAAAAAATACTCCACGCTTCCGCCAGGAGGCCCGGAGTACCCTCAAATTCAGCCTTAAGCAGGACTTTTTGGCCCTGAAAGTCAAAGAACATCATTCGTCGCTGTTTTTCAGACAAGTTTCTGAACCCATTGGCACTTCCTTTTGAAGGGAATTCGAGAGATTATGTTGCTTATAGACATTAGCCCCCCTGGTAGGGACAAACATACCTTTCTGCAGATGCTCTATGATCCGGGCAATCTCATTTGGCCGTAAATTGAAGAAAATCCAGCGGCTATATGCCTTATTCTCCTTGTTTTCGCCGGATGGCATGCTGTAACTCATGCGCGTGAAAGCCAAGAACAAAAGGGCATTCCTGGCATCGGTCAATATATAAGTGGAAATGATATCTCCTCTATAGAGGACAAGAAATTTTGGGGCAATCAGGCAAAAAGCGCACGAGAAAATGAAGTACTTTCAAGGACTTCCAGAGAATGGACAAATGTTCACTAAAACGGTCATAATTTTGTCATTCGGAGTCCATGTCGGACCCATAAGTACTCAAACTGCTCGCGGCGAGGGTGCGAATCCAAAAAATACTCCCCGCTTGACCCAAAAGGCCCGGCGTACCCTCAAATTCAGCCTTAAGCAGGACTTTTTGGCCCTGAAAGTCATAGAACATCATTCGTCGCTGTTTTTCAAACAAGTTTCTGAACCCATTGGAACTTCCTTTTGAAGGGAATTCAAGAGATTATGTTGCTTATAGAGTTGCTAATAGACATTAGCCTCCCTGGTAGGACAAACGTACCTTTCTGCAGATGCTCTATGATCCGGGCAATCTCGTTTGGCCGTAAATTGAAGAAAATCCAGCAGATATATGCCTTATTCTCCTTGTTTTCGCCGCATGGCATGCTGTAACTCATGCGCGTGAAAGCCAAGAACAAAAGGGCATTCCTGGCATCGGTCAATATATATGTGGAAACGATATCTCCTCTATAGAGGACAAGAAATTTTGGGGCGATCAAGCAAAAAGCGCACGAGAAAATGAAGTACTTTCAAGGACTGCCATAGAATGGACAGATGTTCACTAAAACGGTCATAATTTTGTCATTCGGAGTCCGTATCGGACCCATAAGTACTCAAACTGCTCGCGGCGAGCGCGTGAATCCAAAAAATACTCCACGCTTCCGCCAACAGGCCCGGAGTACCCTCAAATTCAGCCTTAAGCAGGACTTTTTGGCCCTGAAAGTCAAAGAACATCATTCGTCCCTGTTTTTCAGACAGGTTTCTGAACCCATTGGCACTTCCTTTTGAAGGGAATTCGAGAGATTATGTTGCTTATAGACATTAGCCCCCCTAGTCGGGACAAACATACCTTTCTGCAGATGCTCTATGATCCGGGCAATCTCATCTGGCCGTAAATTGAAGAAAATCCAGCGGCTATATGCCTTATTCTCCTTGTTTTCGCCGGATGGCATGCTGTAACTCATGCGCGTGAAAGCCAAGAACAAAAGGGCATTCCTGGCATCGGTCAATATATATGTGGAAATGATATCTCCTCTATAGAGGACAAGAAATTTTGGGGCAATCAGGCAAAAAGCGCACGAGAAAATGAAGTACTTTCAAGGACTGCCATAGAATGGACAAATGTTCACTAAAACGGTCATAATTTTGTCATTCGGAGTCCATGTCGGACCCATAAGTACTCAAACTGCTCGCGGCGAGGGTGCGAATCCAAAAAATACTCCCCGCTTGACCCAAAAGGCCCGGCGTACCCTCAAATTCAGCCTTAAGCAGGAATTTTTGGCCCTGAATGTCATAGAACATCATTCGTCGCTGTTTTTCAAACAAGTTTCTGAACCCATTGGAACTTCCTTTTGAAGGGAATTCAAGAGATTATGTTGCTTATAGAGTTGCTTATAGACATTAGCCTCCTAGGTAGGACAAACGTACCTTTCTGCAGATGCTCTATGATCCGGGCAATCTCATTTTGCCGTAAATTGAAGAAAATCCAGCAGATATATGCCTTATTCTCCTTGTTTTTGCCGCATGGCATGCTGTAACTCATGCGCGTGAAAGCCAAGAACAAAAGGGCATTCCTGGCATCGGTCATTATATATGTGGAAACGATATATCCTCTATAGAGGACAAGAAATTTTGGGGCAATCGGGCAAAAAGCGCACGAGAAAATGAAGTACTTTCAAGGACTGCCATAGAATGGACAGATGTTCACTAAAACGGTCATAATTTTGTCATTCGGAGTCCGTATCGGACCCATAAGTACTCAAACTGCTCGCGGCGAGCGCGCGAATCCAAAAAATACTCCACGCTTCCGCCAGGAGGCCCGGAGTACCCTCTAATTCAGCCTTAAGCAGGACTTTTTGGCCCTGAAAGTCAAAGAACATCATTCGTCGCTGTTTTTCAGACAAGTTTCTGAACCCATTGGGACTTCCTTTTGAAGGGAATTCGAGAGATTATGTTGCTTATAGACATTAGCCCCCCTGGTAGGGACAAACATACCTTTCTGCAGATGCTCTATGATCCGGGCAATCTCATTTGGCTGTAAATTGAAGAAAATCCAGCGGCTATATGCCTTATTCTCCTTGTTTTCGCCGGATGGCATGCTGTAACTCATGCGCGTGAAAGCCAAGAACAAAAGGGCATTCCTGGCATCGGTCAATATATATGTGGAAATGATATCTCCTCTATAGAGGACAAGAAATTTTGGGGCAATCAGGCAAAAAGCGCACGAGAAAATGAAGTACTTTCAAGGACTGCCATAGAATGGACAGATGTTCACTAAAACGGTCATAATTTTGTCATTCGGAGTCCGTATCGGACCCATAAGTACTCAAACTGCTCGCGGCGAGCACGCGAATCCAAAAAATACTCCATGCTTCCGCCAGGAGGCCCGGAGTACCCTCAAATTCAGCCTTAAGCAGGACTTTTTGGCCCTGAAAGTCAAAGAATATCATTCATCGCTGTTTTTCAGACAAGTTTCTGAACCCATTGGCACTTCCTTTTGAAGGGAATTCGAGAGATTACGTTGCTTATAGACATTATCCCCCCTGGTAGGGACAAACATACCTTTCTGCAGATGCTCTATGATCCGGGCAATCTCATTTGGCCGTAAATTGAAGAAAATCCAGCGGATATATGCCTTATTCTCCTTGTTTTCGCCGGATGGCATGCTGTAACTCATGCGCGTGAAAGCCAAGAACAAAAGGGCATTCCTGGCATCGGTCAATATATATGTGGAAACGATATCTCCTCTATAGAGGACAAGAAATTTTGGGGCAATCAGGCAAAAAGCGCACGAGAAAATGAAGTACTTTCAAGGACTGGCATAGAATGGACAGATGTTCACTAAAACGGTCATAATTTTGTCATTCGGAGTCCGTATCGGACCCATAAGTACTCAAACTGCTCGCGGCGAGCGCGCGAATCCAAAAAATACTCCACGCTTCCGCCAGGAGGCCCGGAGTACCCTCAAATTCCGCCTTAAGCAGGACTTTTTGGCCCTGAAACTCAAAGAACATCATTCGTCGCTGTTTTTCAGACAAGTTTCTGAACCCATTGGCACTTCCTTTTGAAGGGAATTCGAGAGATTATGTTGCTTATAGACATTAGCCCCCCTGGTAGGGACAAACATACCTTTCTGCACATGCTCTATGATCCGGGCAATCTCATTTGGCCGTAAATTGAAGAAAATCCAGCGGCTATATGCCTTATTCTCCTTGTTTTCGCCGGATGGCATGCTGTAACTCATGCGCGTGAAAGCCAAGAACAAAAGGGCATTCCTGGCATCGGTCAATATATATGTGGAAATGATATCTCCTCTATAGAGGACAAGAAATTTTGGGGCAATCAGGCAAAAAGCGCACGAGAAAATGAAGTACTTTCAAGGACTGCCATAGAATGGACAAATGTTCACTAAAACGGTCATAATTTTGTCATTCGAAGTCCATGTCGGACCCATAAGTACTCAAACTGCTCGCGGCGAGGGTGCGAATCCAAAAAATACTCCCCGCTTGACCCAAAAGGCCCGGCGTACCCTCAAATTCAGCCTTAAGCAGGACTTTTTGGCCCTGAAAGTCATAGAACATCATTCGTCGCTGTTTTTCAAACAAGTTTCTGAACCCATTGGAACTTCCTTTTGAAGGGAATTCAAGAGATTATGTTGCTTATAGAGTTGCTAATAGACATTAGCCTCCCTGGTAGGACAAACGTACCTTTCTGCAGATGCTCTATGATCCGGGCAATCTCGTTTGGCCGTAAATTGAAGAAAATCCAGCAGATATATGCCTTATTCTCCTTGTTTTCGCCGCATGGCATGCTGTAACTCATGCGCGTGAAAGCCAAGAACAAAAGGGCATTCCTGGCATCGGTCAATATATATGTGGAAACGATATCTCCTCTATAGAGGACAAGAAATTTTGGGGCAATCAGGCAAAAAGCGCACGAGAAAATGAAGTACTTTCAAGGACTGCCATAGAATGGACAGATGTTCACTAAAACGGTCATAATTTTGTCATTCGGAGTCCGTATCGGACCCATAAGTACTCAAACTGCTCGCGGCGAGCGCGCGAATCCAAAAAATACTCCACGCTTCCGCCAACAGGCCCGGAGTACCCTCAAATTCAGCCTTAAGCAGGACTTTTTGGCCCTGAAAGTCAAAGAACATCATTCGTCCTTGTTTTTCAGACAGGTTTCTGAACCCATTGGCACTTCCTTTTGAAGGGAATTCGAGAGATTATGTTGCTTATATACATTAGCCCCCCTGGTAGGGACAAACATACCTTTCTGCAGATGCTCTATGATCCGGGCAATCTCATTTGGCCGTAAATTGAAGAAAATCCAGCGGCTATATGCCTTATTCTCCTTGTTTTCGCCGGATGGCATGCTGTAACTCATGCGCGTGAAAGCCAAGAACAAAAGGGCATTCCTGGCATCGGTCAATATATATGTGGAAATGATATCTCCTCTATAGAGGACAAGAAATTTTGGGGCAATCAGGCAAAAAGCGCACGAGAAAATGAAGTACTTTCAAGGACTGCCATAGAATGGACAAATGTTCACTAAAACGGTCATAATTTTGTCATTCGGAGTCCATGTCGGACCCATAAGTACTCAAACTGCTCGCGGCGAGGGTGCGAATCCAAAAAATACTCCCCGCTTGACCCAAAAGGCCCGGCGTACCCTCAAATTCAGCCTTAAGCAGGACTTTTTGGCCCTGAATGTCATAGAACATCATTCGTCGCTGTTTTTCAAACAAGTTTCTGAACCCATTGGAACTTCCTTTTGAAGGGAATTCAAGAGATTATGTTGCTTATAGAGTTGCTTATAGACATTAGCCTCCTAGCTAGGACAAACGTACCTTTCTGCAGATGCTCTATGATCCGGGCAATTTCATTTGGCCGTAAATTGAAGAAAATCCAGCAGATATATGCCTTATTCTCCTTGTTTTCGCCGCCTGGCATGCTGTAACTCATGCGCGTGAAAGCCAAGAACAAAAGGGCATTCCTGGCATCGGACATTATATATGTGGAAACGATATATCCTCTATAGAGGACAAGAAATTTTGGGGCAATCGGGCAAAAAGCGCACGAGAAAATGAAGTACTTTCAAGGACTGCCATAGAATGGACAGATGTTCACTAAAACGGTCATAATTTTGTCATTCGGAGTTCGTATCGGACCCATAAGTACTCAAACTGCTCGCGGCGAGCGCGTGAATCCAAAAAATACTCCACGCTTCCGCCAGGAGGCCCGGAGTACCCTCAAATTCAGCCTTAAGCAGGACTTTTTGGCCCTGAAAGTCAAAGAACATCATTCGTCGCTGTTTTTCAGACAAGTTTCTAAACCCATTGGCACTTCCTTTTGAAGGGAATTCGAGAGATTATGTTGCTTATAGACATTAGCCCCCCTGGTAGGGACAAACATACCTTTCTGCAGATGCTCTATGATCCGGGCAATCTCATTTGGCTGTAAATTGAAGAAAATCCAGCGGCTATATGCCTTATTCTCCTTGTTTTCGCCGGATGGCATGCTGTAACTCATGCGCGTGAAAGCCAAGAACAAAAGGGCATTCCTGGCATCGGTCAATATATATGTGGAAATGATATCTCCTCTATAGAGGACAAGAAATTTTGGGGCAATCAGGCAAAAAGTGCACGAGAAAATGAAGTAATTTCAAGGACTGCCATAGAATGGACAGATGTTCACTAAAACGGTCATAATTTTGTCATTCGGAGTCCGTATCGGACCCATAAGTACTCAAACTGCTCGCGGCGAGCACGCGAATCCAAAAAATACTCCATGCTTCCGCCAGGAGGCCCGGAGTACGCTCAAATTCAGCCTGAAGCAGGACTTTTTGGCCCTGAAAGTCAAAGAACATCATTCATCGCTGTTTTTCAGACAAGTTTCTGAACCCATTGGCACTTCCTTTTGAAGGGAATTCGAGAGATTATGTTGCTTATAGACATTAGCCCCCCTGGTAGGGACAAACATACCTTTCTGCAGATGCTCTATGATCCAGGCAATCTCATTTGGCCGTAAATTGAAGAAAATCCAGCGGATATATGCCTTATTCTCCTTGTTTTCGCCGGATGGCATGCCGTAACTCATGCGCGTGAAAGCCAAGAACAAAAGGGCATTCCTGGCATCGGTCAATATATATTTGGAAGCGATATCTCCTCTATAGAGGACAAGAAATTTTGGGGCAATCAGGCAAAAAGCGCACGAGAAAATGAAGTACTTTCAAGGACTGCCATAGAATGGACAGATGTTCACTAAAACGGTCATAATTTTGTCATTTGGAGTCCGTATCGGACCCAAAAGTACTCAAACTGCTCGCACGAGCGCGCGAATCCAAAAAATACTCCACACTTCCGCCAGGAGGCCCGGAGTACCCTCAAATTCAGCCTTAAGCAGGACTTTTTGGCCCTGAAAGTCAAAGAACATCATTCGTCGCTGTTTTTCAGACAAGTTTCTGAACCCATTGGCACTTCCTTTTGAAGGGAATTCGAGAGATTATGTTGCTTATAGACATTAGCCCCCCTGGTAGGGACAATCATACCTTTCTGCAGATGCTCTATGATCCGGGCAATCTCATTTGGCCGTAAATTGAAGAAAATCCAGCGGCTATATGCCTTATTCTCCTTGTTTTCGCCGGATGGCATGCTGTAACTCATGCGCGTGAAAGCCAAGAACAAAAGGGCATTCCTGGCATCGGTCAATATATATGTGGAAATGATATCTCCTCTATAGAGGACAAGAAATTTTGGGGCAATCAGGCAAAAAGCGCACGAGAAAATGAAGTACTTTCAAGGACTTCCATAGAATGGACAAATGTTCACTAAAACGGTCATAATTTTGTCATTCGGAGTCCATGTCGGACCCATAAGTACTCAAACTGCTCGCGGCGAGGGTGCGAATCCAAAAAATACTCCCCGCTTGACCCAAAAGGCCCGGCGTACCCTCAAATTCAGCCTTAAGCAGGACTTTTTGTCCCTGAAAGTCATAGAACATCATTCGTCGCTGTTTTTCAAACAAGTTTCTGAACCCATTGGAACTTCCTTTTGAAGGGAATTCAAGAGATTATGTTGCTTATAGAGTTGCTAATAGACATTAGCCTCCCTGGTAGGACAAACGTACCTTTCTGCAGATGCTCTATGATCCGGGCAATCTCGTTTGGCCGTAAAATGAAGAAAATCCAGCAGATATATGCCTTATTCTCCTTGTTTTCGCCGCATGGCATGCTGTAACTCATGCGCGTGAAAGCCTAGAGCAAAAGGGCATTCCTGGCATCGGTCAATATATATGTGGAAACGATATCTCCTCTATAGAGGACAAGAAATTTTGGGGCAATCAGGCAAAAAGCGCACGAGAAAATGAAGTACTTTCAAGGACTGCCATAGAATGGACAAATGTTCACTAAAACGGTCATAATTTTGTCATTCGGAGTCCGTATCGGACACATAAGTACTCAAACTGCTCGCGGCGAGCGCGCGAATCCAAAAAATACTCCACGCTTCCGCCAACAGGCCCGGAGTACCCTCAAATTCAGCCTTAAGCAGGACTTTTAGGCCCTGAAAGTCAAAGAACATCATTCGTCCCTGTTTTTCAGACAAGTTTCTGAACCCATTGGCACTTCCTTTTGAAGGGAATTCGAGAGATTATGTTGCTTATAGACATTAGCCCCCCTGGTAGGGACAAACATACCTTTCTGCAGATGCTCTATGATCCGGGAAATCTCATTTGGCCGTAAATTGAAGAAAATCCAGCGGCTATATGCCTTATTCTCCTTGTTTTCGCCGGATGGCATGCTGTAACTCATGCGCGTGAAAGCCAAGAACAAAAGGGCATTCCTGGCATCGGTCAATATATATGTGGAAATGATATCTCCTCTATAGAGGACAAGAAATTTCGGGGCAATCAGGCAAAAAGCGCACGAGAAAATGAAGTACTTTCAAGGACTGCCATAGAATGGACAAATGTTCACTAAAACGGTCATAATTTTGTCATTCGGAGTCCATGTCGGACCCATAAGTACTCAAACTGCTCGCGGCGAGGGTGCGAATCCAAAAAATACTCCCCGCTTGACCCAAAAGGCCCGGCGTACCCTCAAATTCAGCCTTAAGCAGGACTTTTTGGCCCTGAATGTCATAGAACATCATTCGTCGCTGTTTTTCAAACAAGTTTCTGAACCCATTCGAACTTCCTTTTGAAGGGAATTCAAGAGATTATGTTGCTTATAGAGTTGCTTATAGACATTAGCCTCCTAGGTAGGACAAACGTACCTTTCTGCAGATGCTCTATGATCCGGGCAATCTCATTTGGCCGTAAATTGAAGAAAATCCAGCAGATATATGCCTTATTCTCCTTGTTTTCGCCGCATGGCATGCTGTAACTCATGCGCGTGAAAGCCAAGAACAAAAGGGCATTCCTGGCATCGGTCAA
>NW_021271668.1:13963-15673 GCF_002162155.2 Triticum dicoccoides
ATATATGTGGAAACGATATCTCCTCTATAGAGGACAAGAAATTTTGGGGCAATCAGGCAAAAAGCGCACGAGAAAATGAAGTACTTTCAAGGACTGCCATAGAATGGACAGATGTTCACTAAAACGGTCATAATTTTGTCATTCGGAGTCCGTATCGGACCCATAAGTACTCAAACTGCTCGCGCGAGCGCGAGAATCCAAAAAATACTCCACGCTTCCGCCAGGAGGCCCGGAGTACCCTCAAATTCAGCCTTAAGCAGGACTTTTTGGCCCTGAAAGTCAAAGAACATCATTCGTCGCTGTTTTTCAGACAAGTTTCTGAACCCATTGGCACTTCCTTTTGAAGGGAATTCGAGAGATTATGTTGCTTATAGACATTAGCCCCCCTGGTAGGGACAAACATACCTTTCTGCAGATGCTCTATGATCCGGGCAATCTCATTTGGCTGTAAATTGAAGAAAATCCAGCGGCTATATGCCTTATTCTCCTTGTTTTCGCCGGATGGCATGCTGTAACTCATGCGCGTGAAAGCCAAGAACAAAAGGGCATTCCTGGCATCGGTCAATATATATGTGGAAATGATATCTCCTCTATAGAGGACAAGAAATTTTGGGGCAATCAGGCAAAAAGCGCACGAGAAAATGAAGTACTTTCAAGGACTGCCATAGAATGGACAAATGTTCACTAAAACGGTCATAATTTTGTCATTCGGAGTCCGTATCGGACACATAAGTACTCAAACTGCTCGCGGCGAGCGCGCGAATCCAAAAAATACTCCACGCTTCCGCCAACAGGCCCGGAGTACCCTCAAATTCAGCCTTAAGCAGGACTTTTAGGCCCTGAAAGTCAAAGAACATCATTCGTCCCTGTTTTTCAGACAAGTTTCTGAACCCATTGGCACTTCCTTTTGAAGGGAATTCGAGAGATTATGTTGCTTATAGACATTAGCCCCCCTGGTAGGGACAAACATACCTTTCTGCAGATGCTCTATGATCCGGGAAATCTCATTTGGCCGTAAATTGAAGAAAATCCAGCGGCTATATGCCTTATTCTCCTTGTTTTCGCCGGATGGCATGCTGTAACTCATGCGCGTGAAAGCCAAGAACAAAAGGGCATTCCTGGCATCGGTCAATATATATGTGGAAATGATATCTCCTCTATAGAGGACAAGAAATTTCGGGGCAATCAGGCAAAAAGCGCACGAGAAAATGAAGTACTTTCAAGGACTGCCATAGAATGGACAAATGTTCACTAAAACGGTCATAATTTTGTCATTCGGAGTCCATGTCGGACCCATAAGTACTCAAACTGCTCGCGGCGAGGGTGCGAATCCAAAAAATACTCCCCGCTTGACCCAAAAGGCCCGGCGTACCCTCAAATTCAGCCTTAAGCAGGACTTTTTGGCCCTGAATGTCATAGAACATCATTCGTCGCTGTTTTTCAAACAAGTTTCTGAACCCATTCGAACTTCCTTTTGAAGGGAATTCAAGAGATTATGTTGCTTATAGAGTTGCTTATAGACATTAGCCTCCTAGGTAGGACAAACGTACCTTTCTGCAGATGCTCTATGATCCGGGCAATCTCATTTGGCCGTAAATTGAAGAAAATCCAGCAGATATATGCCTTATTCTCCTTGTTTTCGCCGCATGGCATGCTGTAACTCATGCGCGTGAAAGCCAAGAACAAAAGGGCATTCCTGGCATCGGTCAA
>NW_021271668.1:15683-35978 GCF_002162155.2 Triticum dicoccoides
GCCAGGAGG
Source organism: Triticum dicoccoides (assembly GCF_002162155.2). Taxonomy (NCBI): domain Eukaryota; kingdom Viridiplantae; phylum Streptophyta; class Magnoliopsida; order Poales; family Poaceae; genus Triticum; species Triticum dicoccoides. The sequence goes on from NW_021271668.1 coordinate 15,693, forward strand.
CCCGGAGTACCCTCAAATTCAGCCTTAAGCAGGACTTTTTGGCCCTGAAAGTCAAAGAACATCATTCGTCGCTGTTTTTCAGACAAGTTTCTGAACCCATTGGCACTTCCTTTTGAAGGGAATTCGAGAGATTATGTTGCTTATAGACATTAGCCCCCCTGGTAGGGACAAACATACCTTTCTGCAGATGCTCTATGATCCGGGCAATCTCATTTGGCTGTAAATTGAAGAAAATCCAGCGGCTATATGCCTTATTCTCCTTGTTTTCGCCGGATGGCATGCTGTAACTCATGCGCGTGAAAGCCAAGAACAAAAGGGCATTCCTGGCATCGGTCAATATATATGTGGAAATGATATCTCCTCTATAGAGGACAAGAATTTTTGGGGCAATCAGGCAAAAAGCGCACGAGAAAATGAAGTACTTTCAAGGACTGCCATAGAATGGACAGATGTTCACTAAAACGGTCATAATTTTGTCATTCGGAGTCCGTATCGGACCCATAAGTACTCAAACTGCTCGTGGCGAGCACGCGAATCCAAAAAATACTCCATGCTTCCGCCAGGAGGCCCGGAGTACCCTCAAATTCAGCCTTAAGCAGGACTTTTTGGCCCTGAAAGTCAAAGAACATCATTCATCGCTGTTTTTCAGACAAGTTTCTGAACCCATTGGCACTTCCTTTTGAAGGGAATTCGAGAGATTATGTTGCTTATAGACATTAGCCCCCCTGGTAGGGACAAACATACCTTTCTGCAGATGCTCTATGATCCGGGAAATCTCATTTGGCCGTAAATTGAAGAAAATCCAGCGGATATATGCCTTATTCTCCTTGTTTTCGCCGGATGGCATGCCGTAACTCATGCGCGTGAAAGCCAAGAACAAAAGGGCATTCCTGGCATCGGTCAATATATATGTGGAAACGATATCTCCTCTATAGAGGACAAGAAATTTTGGGGCAATCAGGCAAAAAGCGCACGAGAAAATGAAGTACTTTCAAGGACTGCCATAGAATGGACAGATGTTCACAAAAACGGTCATAATTTTGTCATTCGGAGTCCGTATCGGACCCATAAGTACTCAAACTGCTCGCGCGAGCGCGCGAATCCAAAAAATACTCCACGCTTCCGCCAGGAGGCCCGGAGTACCCTCAAATTCAGCCTTAAGCAGGACTTTTTGGCCCTGAAAGTCAAAGAACATCATTCGTCGCTGTTTTTCAGACAAGTTTCTGAACCCATTGGCACTTCCTTTTGAAGGGAATTCGAGAGATTATGTTGCTTATAGACATTAGCCCCCCTGGTAGGGACAATCATACCTTTCTGCAGATGCTCTATGATCCGGGCAATCTCATTTGGCCGTAAATTGAAGAAAATCCAGCGGCTATATGCCTTATTCTCCTTGTTTTCGCCGGATGGCATGCTGTAACTCATGTGCGTGAAAGCCAAGAACAAAAGGGCATTCCTGGCATCGGTCAATATATATGTGGAAATGATATCTCCTCTATAGAGGACAAGAAATTTTGGGGCAATCAGGCAAAAAGCGCACGAGAAAATGAAGTACTTTCAAGGACTTCCATAGAATGGACAAATGTTCACTAAAACGGTCATAATTTTGTCATTCGGAGTCCATGTCGGACCCATAAGTACTCAAACTGCTCGCGGCGAGGGTGCGAATCCAAAAAATACTCCCCGCTTGACCCAAAAGGCCCGGCGTACCCTCAAATTCAGCCTTAAGCAGGACTTTTTGGCCCTGAAAGTCATAGAACATCATTCGTCGCTGTTTTTCAAACAAGTTTCTGAACCCATTGGAACTTCCTTTTGAAGGGAATTCAAGAGATTATGTTGCTTATAGAGTTGCTAATAGACATTAGCCTCCCTGGTAGGACAAACGTACCTTTCTGCAGATGCTCTATGATCCGGGCAATCTCGTTTAGCCGTAAATTGAAGAAAATCCAGCAGATATATGCCTTATTCTCCTTGTTTCCGCCGCATGGCATGCTGTAACTCATGCGCGTGAAAGCCAAGAGCAAAAGGGCATTCCTGGCATCGGTCAATATATATGTGGAAATGATATCTCCTCTATAGAGGACAAGAAATTTTGGGGCAATCAGGCAAAAAGCGCACGAGAAAATGAAGTACTTTCAAGGACTGCCATAGAATGGACAAATGTTCACTAAAACGGTCATAATTTTGTCATTCGGAGTCCGTATCGGACCCACAAGTACTCAAACTGCTCGCGGCGAGCGCGCGAATCCAAAAAATACTCCACGCTTCCGCCAACAGGCCCGGAGTACCCTCAAATTCAGCCTTAAGCAGGACTTTTAGGCCCTGAAAGTCAAAGAACATCATTCGTCCCTGTTTTTCAGACAAGTTTCTGAACCCATTGGCACTTCCTTTTGAAGGGAATTCGAGAGATTATGTTGCTTATAGACATTAGCCCCCCTGGTAGGGACAAACATACCTTTCTGCAGACGCTCTATGATCCGGGCAATCTCATTTGGCCGTAAATTGAAGAAAATCCAGCGGCTATATGCCTTATTCTCCTTGTTTTCGCCGGATGGCATGCTGTAACTCATGCGTGTGAAAGCCAAGAACAAAAGGGCATTCCTGGCATCGGTCAATATATATGTGGAAATGATATCTCCTCTATAGAGGACAAGAAATTTTGGGGCAATCAGGCAAAAAGCGCACGAGAAAATGAAGTACTTTCAAGGACTGCCATAGAATGGACAGATGTTCACTAAAACGGTCATAATTTTGTCATTCGGAGTCCGTATCGGACCCATAAGTACTCAAACTGCTCGCGCGAGCGCGTGAATCCAAAAAATACTCCACGCTTCCGCCAGGAGGCCCGGAGTACCCTCAAATTCAGCCTTAAGCAGGACTTTTTGGCCCTGAAAGTCAAAGAACATCATTCGTTGCTGTTTTTCAGACAAGTTTCTGAACCCATTGGCACTTCCTTCTGAAGGGAATTCGAGAGATTATGTTGCTTATAGACATTAGCCCCCCTGGTAGGGACAAACATACCTTTCTGCAGATGCTCTATGATCCGGGCAATCTCATTTGGCCGTAAATTGAAGAAAATCCAGCGGCTATATGCCTTATTCTCCTTGTTTTCGCCGGATGGCATGCTGTAACTCATGCGCGTGAAAGCCAAGAACAAAAGGGCATTCCTGGCATCGGTCAATATATATGTGGAAATGATATATCCTCTATAGAGGACAAGAAATTTTGGGGCAATCAGGCAGAAAGCGCACGAGAAAATGAAGTACTTTCAAGGACTGCCATAGAATGGACAGATGCTCACTAAAACGGTCATAATTTTGTCATTCGGAGTCCGTATCGGACCCATAAGTACTCAAACTGCTCGCGGCGAGCGCGCGAATCCAAAAAATACTCCATGCTTCTGCCAGGAGGCCCGGAGTACCCTCAAATTCAGCCTTAAGCAGGACTTTTTGGCCCTGAAAGTCAAAGAACATCATTCATCGCTGTTTTTCAGACAAGTTTCTGAACCCATTGGCACTTCCTTTTGAAGGGAATTCGAGAGATTATGTTGCTTATAGACATTAGCCCCCCTGGTAGGGACAAACATACCTTTCTGCAGATGCTCTATGATCCGGGCAATCTCATTTGGCCGTAAATTGAAGAAAATCCAGCGGATATATGCCTTATTCTCCTTGTTTTCGCCGGATGGCATGCTGTAACTCATGCGCGTGAAAGCCAAGAACAAAAGGGCATTCCTGGCATCGGTCAATATATATGTGGAAACGATATCTCCTCTATAGAGGACAAGAAATTTTGGGGAAATCAGGCAAAAAGCGCACGAGAAAATGAAGTACTTCCAAGGACTGCCATAGAATGGACAAATGTTCACTAAAACGGTCATAATTTTGTCATTCGGAGTCCATGTCAGACCCATAAGTACTCAAACTGCTCACGCCGAGGGCGCGAATCCAAAAAATACTCCCTGCTTGACCCAAAAGGCCCGGAGTACTCTCAAATTCAGCCTCAAGCAGGACTTTTTGGCCCTGAAAGTCATAGAACATCATTCGTCGCTGTTTTTCAGACAAGTTTCTGAACCCATTGGCACTTCCTTTTGAAGGGATTTTGAGAGATTATGTTGCTTATAGACATTAGCCTCCCTGGTAGGACAGACGTACCTTTCTGCAGATGCTCTATGATCCGGGCAATTTCATTTGGCCGTAAATTGAAGAAAATCCAGCGGATATATGCCTTATTCTCCTTGTTTTCGCCGGATGGCATGCTGTAACTCATGCGCGTGAAAGCCAAGAACAAAAGGGCATTCCTGGCATCGGTCAATATATATGTGGAAACGATATCTCCTCTATAGAGGACAAGAAATTTTGGGGCAATCAGGCAAAAAGCGCACGAGAAAATGAAGTACTTTCAAGGACTGCCATAGAATGGACAGATGTTCACTAAAACGGTCATAATTTTGTCATTCGGAGTCCGTATCAGACCCATAAGTACTCAAACTGCTCGCGGCGAGCGCGTGAATCCAAAAATTACTCCACGCTTCCGCCAGGAGGCCCGGAGTACCCTCAAATTCAGCCTTAAGCAGGACTTTTTGGCCCTGAAAGTCAAAGAACATCATTCGTCGCTGTTTTTCAGACAAGTTTCTGAACCCATTGGCACTTCCTTTTGAAGGGAATTCGAGAGATTATGTTGCTTATAGACATTAGCCCCCCTGGTAGGGACAAACATACCTTTCTACAGATGCTCTATGATCCGGGCAATCTCATTTGGCCGTAAATTGAAGAAAATCCAGCGGCTATATGCCTTATTCTCCTTGTTTTCGCCGGATGGCATGCTGTAACTCATGCGCGTGAAAGCCAAGAACAAAAGGGCATTCCTGGCATCGGTCAATATATATGTGGAAATGATATATCCTCTATAGAGGACAAGAAATTTTGGGGCAATCAGGCAAAAAGCGCACGACAAAATGAAGTACTTTCAAGGACTGCCATAGAATGGACAAATGTTCACTAAAACAGTCATAATTTTGTCATTCGGAGTCCATGTCGGACCCATAAGTACTCAAACTGCTCGTGGCGAGGGTGCGAATCCAAAAAATACTCCCCGCTTGACCCAAAAGGCCCAGCGTACCCTCAAATTCAGCCTTAAGCAGGACTTTTTGGCCCTGAAAGTCATAGAACATCATTCGTCGCTGTTTTTCAAACAAGTTTCTGAACCCATTGGAACTTCCTTTTGAAGGGAATTCAAGAGATTATGTTGCTTATAGAGTTGCTTATAGACATTAGCCTCCCTGGTAGGACAAACGTACCTTTCTGCAGATGCTCTATGATCCGGGCAATCTCATTTGGCTGTAAATTGAAGAAAATCCAGCGGCTATATGCCTTATTCTCCTTGTTTTCGCCGGATGGCATGCTGTAACTCATGCGCGTGAAAGCCAAGAACAAAAGGGCATTCCTGGCATCGGTTAGTATATATGTGGAAATGGTATCTCCTCTATAGAGGACAAGAAATTTTGGGGAAATCAGGCAAAAAGTGCACGAGAAAATGAAGTACTTTCAAGGACTGCCATAGAATGGACAAATGTTCACTAAAACGGTCATAATTTTGTCATTCGGAGTCCATGTCAGACCCATAAGTAATCAAACTGCTCGCGCCGAGGGCGCGAATCCAAAAAATACTCCCCACTTGACCCAAAAGGCCCGGAGTACCCTCAAATTCAGCCTTAAGCAGGACTTTTTGGCCCTGAATGTCATAGAACATCATTCGTCGCTGTTTTTCAGACAAGTTTCTGAACCCATTGGCACTTCCTTTTGAAGGGAATTTGAGAGATTATGTTGCTTATAGACATTAGCCTCCCTGGTAGGACAAACGTACCTTTCTGCAGATGCTCTATGATCCGGGCAATCTCATTTGGCTGTAAATTGAAGAAAATCCAGCGGATATATGCCTTATTCTCCTTGTTTTCGCCGGATGGCATGCTGTAACTCATGCGCGTGAAAGCCAAGAACAAAAGGGCATTCCTGGCATTGGTCAATATATATGTGGAAACGATATCTCCTCTATAGAGGACAAGAAATTTTGGGGAAATCAGGCAAAAAGCGCACGAGAAAATGAAGTACTTTCAAGGACTGCCATAGAATGGACAAATGTTCACTAAAACGGTCATAATTTTGTCATTCGGAGTCCATGTCAGACCCATAAGTACTCAAACTGCTCACACCGAGGGCGCGAATCCAAAAAATACTCCCCGCTTGACCCAAAAGGCCCGGAGTACCCTCAAATTCAGCCTTAAGCAGGACTTTTTGGCCCTGAAAGTCATAGAACATCATTCGTCGCTGTTTTTCAGACAAGTTTCTGAACCCATTGGCACTTCCTTTTGAAGGGAATTTGAGAGATTATGTTGCTTATAGACATTAGCCTCCCTGGTAGGACAGATGTACCTTTCTGCAGATGCTCTACGATCCGGGCAATCTCATTTGGCCGTAAATTGAAGAAAATCCAGCGGATATATGCCTTATTCTCCTCTTTTTCGCCGGATGGCATGCTGTAACTCATGCGCGTGAAAGCCAAGAACAAAAGGGCATTCCTGGCATCGGTCAATATATATGTGGAAACGATATCTCCTCTATAGAGGACAAGAAATTTTGGGGCAATCAGGCAAAAAGCGCACAAGAAAATGAAGTACTTTCAAGGACTTCCATAGAATGGACAGATGTTCACTAAAACGGTCATAATTTTGTCATTCGGAGTCCGTATCGGACCCATAAGTACTCAAACTGCTCGCGGCGAGCGCGCGAATCCAAAAAATACTCCACGCTTCTGCCAGGATGCCCGGAGTACCCTCAAATTCAGCCTTAAGCAGGACTTTTTGGCCCTGAAAGTCAAAGAACATCATTCGTCGCTATTTTTCAGACATGTTTCTGAACCCATTGGCACTTCCTTTTGAAGGGAATTCGAGAGATTATGTTGCTTATAGACATTAGCCCCCCTGGTAGGGACAAACATACCTTTCTGCAGATGCTCTATGATCCGGGCAATCTCATTTGGCCGTAAATTGAAGAAAATCCAGCGGCTATATGCCTTATTCTCCTTGTTTTCGCCAGATGGCATGCTGTAACTCATGCGCGTGAAAGCCAAGAACAAAAGGGTATTCCTGGCATCGGTCAATATATATGTGGAAATGATATCTCCTCAGTAGAGGACAAGAAATTTTGGGGCAATCAGGCAAAAAGCGCACGAGAAAATGAAGTACTTTCAAGGACTGCCATAGAATGGACAAATGTTCACTAAAACGGTCATAATTTTGTCATTCGGAGTCCATGTCGGACCCATAAGTACTCAAACTGCTCGCGGCGAGGGTGCCAATCCAAAAAATACTCCCCGCTTGACCCAAAAGGCCCGGCGTACCCTCAAATTCAGCCTTAAGCAGGACTTTTTGGCCCTGAAAGTCATAGAACATCAGTCGTCGCTGTTTTTCAAATAAGTTTCTGAACCCATTGGAACTTCCTTTTGAAGGGAATTCAAGAGATTATGTTGCTTATAGAGTTGCTTATAGACATTAGCCTCCCTGGTAGGACAAACGTACCTTTCTGCAGATGCTCTATGATCCGGGCAATCTCATTTGGCTATAAATTGAAGAAAATCCAGCGGCTATATGCCTTATTCTCCTTGTTTTCGCCGGATGGCATGCTGTGACTCATGCGCGTGAAAGCCAAGAACAAAAGGGCATTCCTGGCATCGGTCAATATATATGTGGAAACGATATCTCCTCTATAGAGGACAAGAAATTTTGGGGAAATCAGGCAAAAAGCGCACGAGAAAATGACGTACTTTCAAGGACTGCCATAGAATGGACAAATGTTCACTAAAACGGTCATAATTTTGTCATTCGGAGTCCATGTCAGACCCATAAGTACTCAAACTGCTCGCACCGAGGGCGCGAATCCAAAAAATACTCCCCGCTTGACCCAAAAGGCCCGGAGTACCCTCAAATTCAGCCTTAAGCAGGACTTTTTGGCCCTGAAAGTCATAGAACATCATTCGTCGTTGTTTTTCAGACAAGTTTCTGAACCCATTGGCACTTCCTTTTGAAGGGAATTTGAGAGATTATGTTGCTTATAGACATTAGCCTCCCTGGTAGGACAAACGTACCTTTCTGCAGATGCTCTATGATCCGGGCAATCTCATTTGGCCGTAAATTGAAGAAAATCCAGCGGATATATGCCTTATTCTCCTTGTTTTCGCCTGATGGCATGCTGTAACTCATGCGCGTGATAGCCAAGAACAAAAGGGCATTCCTGGCATCGGTCAATATATATGTGGAAACGATATCTCCTCTATAGAGGACAAGAAATATTGGGGCAATCAGGCAAAAAGCGCACGAGAAAATGAAGTACTTTCAAGGACTGCCATAGAATGGACAGATGTTCACTAAAACGGTCATAATTTTGTCATTCGGAGTCCGTATCGGACCCATAAGTACTCAAACTGCTCGCGGCGAGCGCGCGAATCCAAAAAATACTCCATGCTTCCGCCAGGAGGCCCGTAGTACCCTCAAATTCAGCCTTAAGCAGGACTTTTTGGCCCTGAAAGTCAAAGAACATCATTCGTCGCTGTTTTTCAGACAAGTTTCTGAACCCATTGGCACTTCCTTTTGAAGGGAATTCGAGAGATTATGTTGCTTATAGACATTAGCCCCCCTGGTAGGGACAAACATACCTTTCTACAGATGCTCTATGATCCGGGCAATCTCATTTGGCCGTAAATTGAAGAAAATCCAGCGGCTATATGCCTTATTCTCCTTGTTTTCGCCGGATGGCATGCTGTAACTCATGCGCGTGAAAGCCAAGAACAAAAGGGCATTCCTGGCATCGGTCAATATATATGTGGAAATGATATATCCTCTATAGAGGACAAGAAATTTTGGGGCAATCAGGCAAAAAGCGCACGACAAAATGAAGTACTTTCAAGGACTGCCATAGAATGGACAAATGTTCACTAAAACGGTCATAATTTTGTCATTCGGAGTCCATGTCGGACCCATAAGTACTCAAACTGCTCGTGGCGAGGGTGCGAATCCAAAAAATACTCCCCGCTTGACCCAAAAGGCCCAGCGTACCCTCAAATTCAGCCTTAAGCAGGACTTTTTGGCCCTGAAAGTCATAGAACATCATTCGTCGCTGTTTTTCAAACAAGTTTCTGAACCCATTGGAACTTCCTTTTGAAGGGAATTCAAGAGATTATGTTGCTTGTAGAGTTGCTTATAGACATTAGCTTCCCTGGTAGGACAAACGTACCTTTCTGCAGATGCTCTATGATCCGGGCAATCTCATTTGGCTGTAAATTGAAGAAAATCCAGCGGCTATATGCCTTATTCTCCTTGTTTTCGCCGGATGTGATGAGGACATCAATACAATTGTTACACCCACAGCCCCTGCTGCTATACATACTGGACCAATTACTAGAGCTCGTGCACGCCAACTAAATTATCAGGTACTTTCGTTTCTTGGTAATGATTCTAATGTTCATGAGAATATGATGCTGCCTAAATTGGATACATTTGTTTTGCTTACAAATGAAGGGCCTAGCTTGGAGAAGGATGAACATTGGAGCAAGAACAAGCATGGAGATGATGGCATGCGCAAGGGGAACAAGAACGGAGTTACAAGTGATGATTTCAGGACTTTGAAGCCACCATAATGTATGCATGAAGCCTTGGACGAAATATACAAGATGCCACTTCATAAATTTCGTCCCGAGGCTATTTTAGGTGCTGCGTCACCTTATTATTGGGCCAGGCCCATGTAATTTCGAAATACATCAGTATAGGCTATTTTTAGAGTCCGTATGTGTGGGGAAACAAGAGATAGGGTTGATCTCGGATCCCTCCACCAAGGGCCACGAAATCCACCCCCTCTTCCTCCATATATACAGCCCTTAGGGCATCGTTTAGACCTTGGGTTTTGTTTAGATTAAAAGTTCGCCATAGCTGCAACTTCGCGTACTTCGTTTGTGTTCAACGACCAGACAAAGGCGTCACAGAACCCCACCTTGATCAATAAAGCTTTCATCTTATATTCGCAATATCCAGATTGCAATCTCAGTTTCTTGCTTGTTCTTCGTTTGCTCGCAGGAAACAGACCCTCGTGGTCAGGTTGATCGTGCTCCGGCGTGGTCAATAACCTCTCGGAGTTGGTTTAGCGATTGCTAAGGCGCGACGTCCTCGCACGTTCGTAGTCGGATCGTCAAAGTCGACTTCCACCAAAGCGAAATCCACCATCTCATCGAAAGACGGGACACCTTTGCTTCTATCAAGTGGTATCAGATTTCCAGGTTGCTCGGTGAGATTTTACAGTTTTTCGTAGTTTAGATCGAGTCTGTTCTTCATACCTACAGTCCACGAAAAAGCCACAAAAAAAAAATTAGGGTTAGTTCATCATATCCGAACCAATCTGAGCCTTTGCATAATCTTTTTAGGGTTTTGCTTTGTTGAATTTGCGGTTGCATCGTCGTGTCTAGTTGCTGGTCTTAGAGTCTAGTCTTTTAGAGTTTCGAGTTCTGGTCATAAGTTGTCACGCCGCCGCCGCACCATCATCATCACCCCTGCCATCTACCACCACCGCACCGAATCCGTATCCATATACCACCACCAATCCGAGTTCTTGTCATATTAGGTTTGTTTTCGAGATCCATCTAGATTCCGATTCGTGTTTCCTTGCCGGAGTAGGTTTCGGAAAAAAAAAAAAGAGTCGGGTAGCCACGCTCCGTTTAGGCCCAAAATTTTTCGAAAACGCATTTTTCGAAAAAAATTCTGGCTATCCTATTTTTAGGTGTTTCTGAGTGTTTTGAGACAGGTGCCATTATAGGAAGTTTTTTTTGACCCGTTTCCAGTTTTTGGGTCCGGGCAGTCGAAAAAAAAAAAAATTGGTCGAAAAATTTCGTGCCCATCCTGTCAGTTTGAGCTAGGAAGAGTTTTGAGACACTCGCCATTATAGTGATTTTTCGCAAAAAAAAAAGCAGCGCAAAAAAAAGAGCGCAAAAAAAAGAGCGCAAAAAAAAGAGCGAAAAAAAAAATTCAGAGTGTGCTTTTCCCTTGTTTACGTGCCGCGCCGTGATTTTGTTGGTGTTCTAGGCTCGCGTCTCTAGCACAGTCTAGCCTAGGACCAGCACAGTACCGTCGTTGAGCGTTTATTCAACTTTGCATCTCTGAATTGATTATTGCTGACCCTTTTTGCTACCATAGTATAAGCCTTCCCAGCTCCACATACATCTACGTCGTGCGTTTGACTCTCCCTGGTAATCGCTCTATCCAAAGCTTTGAGAGTTTTTGACTACAACGGTTGCCGATCACCGCCTGCTGCTGGGTAAGAACTGGTAAGAATTTGAGATTTGCTTGACGGATTTGTGACACCCACCACCACCACTTGTTCGTAGTCTGTAGGATCATATTCTTGTGTGTTTCTATTGCTGCTAACCATGCCAGGATCACAAGCCGACGAGATTGACTGGGAGAATTTATCGAACAAGGAGCTTCATGATAAGTTTCAGCAAATGATGACTGAACAGGTGCAAGATGTGCTGAACAATTTTGAAGAGGCCATGGAGAAGATCACTGGCCTTGAGAAGACGTTCGAAACAAAGCTCGATAACAAGTTTAATGAATTGCTCGCGCGTCTTCCACCACCACCACCCGCTGCACCTAACGCACCTCTCCAACAACAACAACAACGACTACCTCCACGTCGCGAAGCAGACCTCCGCCGAGCAAGTCGTGTTCCTCTTGCGTTTGGCCAAACTGTTGGTGCTGCTATTGATACTTCTGTGGCTCCTACTGCTGATGCGGAGGAGGATGATTATGTGGGAGATTATGAGGATGAGGTTGATCAAAATCAACACTACGTGCAGCCACCTGTACCACCACCAGCAGGTCGACCTCAGGTATATATTCGTAATGGTAGGCCTGCACCACCACCTCAGGTACGAGATGATGTCCATATTCCTAAACTGAAATTGAATATTCCACCATTTGAGGGTAGATATGTTCCTGATATATATCTTACTTGGGAGTTAGAAACTGAACAACGATTTACATGTTTACAATATCCTGAGGAGAGACGAGTTGCTGCTGCTGTTTGTGCTTTCACTAGTTTTGCATGTGTATGGTGGTCTGAACATTGTAGATTATATCCTATTCCAACTACTTGGGCTGCTTTGAAAACTGCTATGCGTACTCGTTGGGTTCCACCATATTATCAACGTGAATTGCTTCAAAAATTACAGCGCTTAAGACAAGGAAAAAATTCTGTAGAAGAATATTATCAGGAATTACAAACTGGCATGATTAGATGTGGTATTGTTGAGGAGAATGAAGCTATACTTGCACGTTTTCTGGGTGGATTAAATAGAGAGATTCAGACCATTCTAGACTATAAGGAGTATACTAATATCACTCGTTTATTCCATCTTGCTTGTAAAGCTGAACGTGAAGTGCAGGATCGACAAGCTGATAGAGGCAAAGGTGTCCCGTCTTTCGATGAGATGATGGATATCGCTTTGGTGGAAGTCGACTTTGACGATCCGACTACGAACGTGCGAGGACGTCGCGCCTTAGCAATCGCTAAACCAACTCCGAGAGGTTATTGACCACGCTGGAGCACGATCAACCTGACCACGAGGGTCTGTTTCCTGCGAGCAACCGAAGAACAAGCAAGAAACTAAGATTGCAATTTGGATATTGCGAATATAAGATGAAAGCTTTATTGATCAAGGTGGGGTTCTGTGACGCCTTTGTCTGGTCGTTGAACACAAACGAAGTACGCGAAGTTGCAGCTATGGCGAACTTTTAGTCTAAACAAAACCCAAAGTCTAAACGATGCCCTAAGGGCTGTATATATGGAGGAAGAGGGGGGAATTTCGTGGCCCTTGGTGGAGGGGTCCGAAATCAACCCTATCTCTTGTTTCCCCACACATACGGACTCTAAAAATAGCCTATACTTATGTATTTCGAAATTACATGGGCCTGGCCCAATAATAAGGTGACGCAGCACCTAAAATAGCCTCGGGACGAAATTTATGAAGTGGCATCTTGTATATTTCGTCCAAGGCTTCATGCACCCATTATGGTGGCTTCAAAGTCCTGAAATCATCACTTGGAACTCCGTTCTTGATTCCCTTGCGCATGCCATCATCTCCATGCTTGTTCTTGCTCCAATGTTCATCCTTCTCCAAGCTAGGCCCTTCATTTGTAAGCAAAACAAATGTATCCAATTTAGGCAGCATCATATTCTCATGAACATTAGAATCATTACAAAGAAACGAAAGTACCTGGTAATTTAGTTGGCGTGCACGAGCTCTAGTAATTGGTCCAGTATGTATAGCAGCAGGGGCTGTGGGTGTAACAATTGTATTGATGTCCTCATCAACCTTAAAGGGACCATCAGCACGTGGCATTAGCTTTGATTTGCGCAAATCAGGAAATCTATCCTTACGCAAATGTAACCAAACAAGATCTCCAGGTGCAAACACAACATGTTTTCTACCCTTATCTCCAGCAAGTTTATATTTAGCATTCATACGCTCAATGTTTTCCTTAGTTAACTCATGCATTTTTAAAATCAATTCAGCATGTTGTTTAGCATCAAAATTAACCTTCTCCGAAGATGGAAGAGGCAACAAATCAATAGGTGCACGAGGTAGGAAACCATACACAACTTCAAAAGGGCACATCTTAGTAGTAGAATGCAATGAACGATTATAAGCAAATTCAATATGAGGCAAGTATTCCTCCCACATTTTCTTATTATTCTTCAAAACAGCCCTAAGCATAGTAGACAACGTTCTATTGACTACTTCAGTTTGTCCATCAGTTTGGGGGTGACAAGTAGTACTAAAAAGCAGTTTAGTCCCCAACTTAGCCCATAAACATCTCCAAAAGTGGCTAAGAAATTTAGTATCACGATCTGAAACAATAGTATTTGGCACACCATGCAAGCGAATAATTTCACGAAAGAACAAATCAGCAACATTAACAGCATCATCGCTTTTATGACATGGTATAAAGTGTGCCATTTTCGAGAATCTATCCACGACAACAAATATGCTATCCCTCCCCTTCTTTGTTCGAGGTAAACCTAAAACAAAGTCCATAGATATATCCTCACAAGGAACACTAGGTACAGGCAAAGGCATATATAAACCATGAGGATTGAGTCGTGACTTAGCTTTTTGACATGTAGTGCATCGAGCAATAAAACGCTCAACATCCCGTCTCATCTTTGGCCAAAAGAAATGTGTAGCAAGTACGTCCTCCGTCTTCTTCACGCCAAAATGTCCCATTAATCCTCCTCCATGCGCTTCCTGCAACAACAAAAGACGAACGGAGCTAGCTGGAATGCATAGCTTGTTAGCACGAAACACAAATCCATCGTTAACGACAAACTTGTTCCACATTCTTCCTTCTTTACAATTCTGCATTACATCTTTAAAATCAGCATCATGCACATATTGATCTTTGATGGTCTCCAAACCAAATATTTTGAAGTCAAGTTGTGAAAGCATAGTATAGCGACGAGACAATGCATCAGCAATAATCCGAACAAGAGCATATAATTCTTTATCATAAGTAGAATAATTCAGACTAGGCCCACTCAATTTTTCAGAAAAGTATGCAACAGGTTTGCCATCTTGTAATAACACACCTCCTAATCCAATTCCACTAGCATCACATTCAAGCTCAAAAGTCTTATTAAAATCAGGAAGTTGGAGTAAAGGAGCATGTGTCAACTTATCTTTCAATACCGTGAAGGCTTCTTCCTGTGCGGTACCCCAAACAAAAGGCACATCCTTCTTTGTAAGCTCGTTGAGAGGTGCAGCAATGGTGCTGAAATCTCTCACAAAACGCCTATAGAATCCAGCGAGGCCAAGAAAACTCCTCACTTGTGTGACCGTTTTGGGCTGCGGCCAACTCTCAATAGCTTCAATCTTGGCTTTGTCAACTTCAATTCCCTGTGGAGTAACAACATAGCCAAGAAAAGATACTCGGTCGGTGCAAAAGGTGCACTTCCCAAGGTTACCAAACAAACGTGCATCACGTAGAGCAATAAAAACAGCACGTAAATGTTTCAAATGTTCTTCCAAAGATCTGCTATAAATCAGTATGTCATCAAAGTAAACTACCACAAATCGTCCAATGAAAGCACGTAAAACTTCGTTCATTAATCTCATGAAAGTACTAGGTGCATTAGTTAACCCAAAAGGCATGACTAACCACTCATATAATCCAAACTTAGTTTTAAATGCTGTTTTCCATTCATCTCCCAATTTCATACGAATTTGGTGGTAGCCACTACGCAAATCAACTTTGGAGAATATTGTAGAACCACTCAATTCATCAAGCATATCATCTAGCCTAGGAATAGGATGACGATAACGAATAGTAATATTATTAATGCCTCTACAATCAACACACATACGTGATGTACCATCCTTTTTCGGCACTAGAATAATAGGAACAGCACAAGGACTAAGGGATTCGCGTATATAACCTTTGTCGAGAAGCTCTTGTACTTGGCGCATAATCTCCTTCGTCTCCTCTGGATTGGTACGGTATGGTGCACGGTTTGGCAGTGAAGCACCGGGAATTAAGTCAATTTGATGCTCAATCCCTCGAATAGGCGGTAATCCCGGTGGCACGTCTTGTGGAAAGACGTCAGCGAACTCCTGCAAAATGTTATAGACAGCAGGAGGCAAAGAGGAAGGCACGTCCTCGAATGAAAATAATGCCTCTTTGCACACAAAAGCATAGCAAACAGATTTGCTGAAATCTAGCTCATCAATATCAGATTTGGTGGCAAATAAACATGCACTTTTCAATTTAATTTCAGAAGCAACACTAGATGGTTTATTATTAGGCTTCATTTGTTGCTCAAATTCTTTTGCCACAATCTGATTTTCACTCTTATTCTTCTCCTGTTGTGCTTTATTAGCTCTATTAATATCATCTTTCAAAATGGAATCAGGAGTCATAGGAAGCAAAGTAATATTTTTATCCTTATGAACAAGAGTATAGTGATTGTTTCTACCATGGTGTACAGAATTTTTATCAAATTGCCATGGTCTACCAAGTAATAAGGAACATGCTTGCATAGGTACCACATCACAATCAACATAATCAGCATATGTAGAGATACTAAAATGCACACGAACAGTACGTGTTACCTTAACCTTGCCGCTGTTGTTGAACCATTGGATGTAGTAAGGATGTGGATGTGGTCTTGTGGTGAGAGAAAGCTTCTCCACCATATCCATGCTAGCCAAGTTGTTGCAGCTCCCTCCGTCTATGATGACACGCACAGAACGTTCCTTCACAACTCCCTTGGTATGGAACAAATTGTGCCTCTGATTTTGCTCAGCTTGTGTGACCTGCACACTCAAAACACGTTGAGCAACTAAACATTCATACCTGTCAGCGTCTTCAGGAGCCATGTATTGCGTCTCATGATGATGAGGACATCAATACAATTGTTACACCCACAGCCCCTGCTGCTATACATACTGGACCAATTACTAGAGCTCGTGCACGCCAACTAAATTACCAGGTATTTCTTGGTAATGATTCTAATGTTCATGAGAATATGATGCTGCCTAAATTGGATACATTTGTTTTGCTTACAAATGAAGGGCCTAGCTTGGAGAAGGATGAACATTGGAGCAAGAACAAGCATGGAGATGATGGCATGCGCAAGGGGAACAAGAACGGAGTTACAAGTGATGATTTCAGGACTTTGAAGCCACCATAATGGGTGCATGAAGCCTTGGACGAAATATACAAGATGCCACTTCCTAAATTTCGTCCCGAGGCTATTTTAGGTGCTGCGTCACCTTATTATTGGGCCAGGCCCATGTAATTTCGAAATACATAAGTATAGGCTATTTTTAGAGTCCGTATGTGTGGGGAAACAAGAGATAGGGTTGATTTCGGACCCCTCCACCAAGGGCCACGAAATTCCCCCTCTTCCTCCATATATACAGCCCTTAGGGCATCGTTTAGACTTTGGGTTTTGTTTAGATTAAAAGTTCGCCATAGCTGCAACTTCGCGTACTTCGTTTGTGTTCAACGACCAGACAAAGGCGTCACAGAACCCCACCTTGATCAATAAAGCTTTCATCTTATATTCGCAATATCCAGATTGCAATCTCAGTTTCTTGCTTGTTCTTCGTTTGCTCGCAGGAAACAGACCCTCGTGGTCAGGTTGATCGTGCTCCGGCGTGGTCAATAACCTCTCGGAGTTGGTTTAGCGATTGCTAAGGCGCGACGTCCTCGCACGTTCGTAGTCGGATCGTCAAAGTCGACTTCCACCAAAGCGAAATCCACCATCTCATCGAAAGACGGGACACCTCCGCCTCTATTAAGTGGTATCAGATTTCCAGGTTGCTCGGTGAGATTTTACAGTTTTTTTAGTAGTTTAGATCGAGTCTGTTCTTCATACCTATAGTCCACGAAAAAGCCACAAAAAAAATTAGGGTTAGTTCATCATATCCGAACCAATCTGAGCCTTGCATAATCTTTTTAGGGTTTTGCTTTGTTGAATTTGCGGTTGCATCGTCGTGTCTAGTTGCTGGTCTTAGAGTCTAGTCTTTTAGAGTTTCGAGTTCTGGTCATAAGTTGTCACGCCGCCGCCGCACCATCATCATCGCCCCTGCCATCTACCACCACCGCACCGAATCCGTATCCATATACCACCACCAATCCGTGTCCATATACCACCACCGATCCATATCCATATACTACCACCGCTACCACCATCGCTGCCATATACCACCACCATATATCCACCACCAATCCGAGTTCTTTGCTTATTAGGTTTGTTTTCGGGATCCATCTAGATTCCGATTCGTGTTTCCTTGCCGGAGTAGGTTTCGGAAAAAAAAAAGAGTCGGGTAGCCACACTCCGTTTAGGCCCAAAATTTTTCGAAAACACATTTTTCGAAAAAATTTCTGGCTATCCTATTTTTAGGTGTTTCTGAGTGTATTGAGACAGGTGCCATTATAGGAAGTTTTTTTTGACCTGTTTCCAGTTTTTGGGTCCGGGCAGTCGAAAAAAAAAAATTGGTCGAAAAAATTTCGTGCCCATCCTATCAGTTTGAGCTAGGAAGAGTTTTGAGACACTCGCCATTATAGTGATTTTTCGCAAAAAAAAAAGAAAAAAAACAGCGCAAAAAAAAAGAGCGCAAAAAAAAGAGCGAAAAAAAATAAATTCAGAGTGTGCTTTTCCCTTGTTTACGTGCCGCGCCGTGATTTTGTTAGTGTTCTAGGCTCGCGTCTCTAGCACAGTCTAGCCTAGGACCAGCACAGTACCGTCGTTGAGCGTTTATTCAACTTTGCATCTCTGAATTGATTATTGCTGACCCTTTTTGCTATCATATTATAAGCCTTCCCAGCTCCACATACATCTACGTCGTGCGTTTGACTCTCCCTGGTAATCGCTATATCCAAGCTTTGAGAGTTTTTGACTACAACGGTTGCCGATCACCGCCTGCTGCTGGGTAAGAACTGGTAAGAATTTGAGATTTGCTTGACGGATTTGTGACACCCACCACCACCACTTGTTCGTAGTCTGTAGGATCATATTTTTGTGTGTTTCTATTGCTGCTAACCATGCCAGGATCACAAGCCGACGAGATTGACTGGGAGAATTTATCGAACAAGGAGCTTCATGATAAGTTTCAGCAAATGATGACTGAACACGTGCAAGATGTGTTGAACAATTTTGAAGAGGCCATGGAGAAGATCACTGGCTTTGAGAAGACGTTCGAAACAAAGCTCGATAACAAGTTTAATGAATTGCTCGCGCGTCTTCCACCACCACCACCCGCTGCACCTAACGCACCTCTCCAACAACAACAACAACGACTACCTCCACGTCGCGAAGCAGACCTCCGCCGAGCAAGCCGTGTTCCTCTTGCGTTTGGCCAAACTGTTGGTGCTGCTATTGATACTTCTGTGGCTCCTGCTGCTGATGCGGAGGAGGATGCTTATGTGGGAGATTATGAGGATGAGGTTGATCAAAATCAACACTACGTGCAGCCACCTGTACCACCACCAGCAGGTCGACCTCAGGTATATATTCGTAATGGTAGGCCTGCACCACCACCTCAGGTACGAGATGATGTCCATATTCCTAAACTGAAATTGAATATTCCACCATTTGAGGGTAGATATGTTCCTGATATATATCTTACTTGGGAGTTAGAAACTGAACAACGATTTACATGTTTACAATATCCTGAGGAGAGACGAGTTGCTGCTGCTGTTTGTGCTTTCACTAGTTTTGCATGTGTATGGTGGTCTGAACATTGTAGATTATATCCTATTCCAACTACTTGGGCTGTTTTGAAAACTGCTATGCGTACGCGTTGGGTTCCACCATATTATCAACGTGAATTGCTTCAAAAGTTGCAGCGTTTAAGACAAGGGAAAAATTCTGTAGAAGAATATTATCAGGAATTACAAACTGGCATGATTAGATGTGGTATTGTTGAGGAGAATGAAGCTATGCTTGCACGTTTTCTGGGTGGATTAAATAGAGAGATTCAGACCATTCTAGACTATAAGGAGTATACTAATATCACTCGTTTATTCCATCTTGCTTGTAAAGCTGAACGTGAAGTGCAGGATCGACAAGCATTGGGGCGAACTAACTTTTCTGCAGGTCGACCTTCATCATGGACACCACGTGCATCTTCTACTTCAACTGCACCAGCACCTCCATCCGGTGCCACCTCTAGCCGTGATACAAGAAAACAGGCACAACCACCATTATCTTCCAAGAGCGCACCTGCGGGTCCTGCACAGTGTTCTTCTTCTTCCATGGCATCAACAGGGCACACAAGTGATATTATTTGTCGTTGTTGTAAGGGAGGAGGTCATTATGCGAGGGAATGCAAATCTCCGCGTGTGATGATTGCTACCGCGGATGGTGGATATGAGTCCGCTAGTGACTATGATGAGGAGACATTGGCTCTTATTACACGTGAAGAACATGGTGGAGATGATTCTGATCATGAGACGCAATACATGGCTCCTGAAGACGCTGACAGGTATGAATGTTTAGTTGCTCAACGTGTTTTGAGTGTGCAGGTCACACAAGCTGAGCAAAATCAGAGGCACAATTTGTTCCATACCAAGGGAGTTGTGAAGGAACGTTCTGTGCGCGTCATAATAGACGGAGGGAGCTGCAACAACTTGGCTAGCATGGAGATGGTGGAGAAGCTTTCTCTCACCACAAGACCACATCC